>NW_020212207.1:104380-154871 GCF_003070985.1 Temnothorax curvispinosus | reverse complement strand
TGATACTTTATCGCAGATTGCACATGCAAATTGTATAAACGTGCTAAAATTATCTGTAGTAGAATTTATTAGAATACGTGCAACTGTCACAATTAAATGAAGAATAGAGAGTAATTTTCAACAATTTCGGACAGTATAGACTTTGTTATCAAAGCCGCAATGGTAGCAATCGATACTGAAGACGGTCTTATGCATCCCCTTAACTTCTCCGAGATGATTAATGGCTGAATAAACTGTGATAGCAGTTTGTTCAAAGTGTCCAACAATCGATGGTCTGCGCCAGGTTGAATCATTTCGTCGTGCGATCGAACGAGCGATTGGAATACAACTGCGACTACGCAACGGAAACGCTAATTTGATCACTTGCAAATGGTTTCTCCCGGATGTTCTGTATAGTAAGGCGATTAGGACTCGTTGACCGAAAACGAGAGGTAGAATTCGCTTAAAACGATAGTTTTTTGTTCCTTTCCGTATTTTTAAACATCCCCGTATTGATCCCTCTCTCTTTCTTTCTCTCTCATTTTCCTAGTATTTAACAATACAAGTGACTCGCTGACTAACAAGTAGAACGACTTGGTATATACTCGGTGTATAAATGCAATTACAGAATATCTAGAGTTAAGTACTTCCTGTGGCATCAAATAAAAGACATCCTCCCGAATGACGCGGACAATAAATTCACCGCGTTGAAGAGCGCTGTTTGATGACGCGTTTTTCTTTGTGCTCATTTTTTTTGCTGCAACGTTTTCCGAGTGTATCCTTTTCCTTCCACATTTTATCATTTCGTTCGGAACGTTGTGTTAGAAGTGAACAACTGAATATTCGAGTGCGTGTCCATGCGCTATTTCTTCTAAAGAAATAATTGATGCTAAATATACCTACTTGCGATCGAAGCTCGCGAAGACCGAGCACGCGGAAGAACTATTTCTATATACGAGCGCACGTCCAATCTACCACGAAGTTATAAAAGTTACAGTATTATCGGCGTGGAAGAGAGTTAAAAGCGCAAGAAGAACAAAGCGCCCCACAATGGCGCCGCTCGATATCGGGCCACGTAAACTCGTTGATTCGCGATCGCCGAACAGCTCCCAGGCAGGACTTTTTCATCCGGTCTCGGAGTAAAAACTTTCTTTTCGGGGAAAGTTTCAAGCGATATCCAAACAACCGATTTTCCGCCGTGTCGCTGTTTGCCTTGCCATCTTAGAGAGTTACTTGACGTTTCTCAAATTTTCTTCGCGCTCGCCTGACTCGCGATCGATCTCTCTCTATATTCTGTATAAAGACACAGCGTCTAAAAGCACAGCGTCTAAACCGACATTGACGCAATGCGTTATAAGTAAAATTAATGCGCGACAAACTCAAGATTAACAGTCGTTAATTGTAAGGCGGACTTTTCATCGAAGAGCTTTTATTTGAATTTTACATTCCATTCTTGTGAAATGCGAATATCACAATAGGGTCATCCTAAATTCACAATTGCGGTATCACCCGAATGTCCGAGACTCGACCACGTATTCCTGAATGTTGCCCGATATCCAGGAGGTACTGTTCGCGACACAGCTTTCCCTGCATCGTGCAGCCATCAGCATGATAGCTGGACACCTTGATTTCAAAACGCATTCAATATACACCATCTTGCACCACGCATGCTCCTGTATGTATAAAATTCTTCTATCATGCCAAGGTAGAATCTCGGTCGGGGGGTTATACATAAAATAGTTAATCGTTGGTTAAAATAGCCACACGTACGAAACAAACTGCTGTACAATTGGTACACTAAATTATAAATAATATAGCGCGCGCGATCGAACATTTCAACATTTATCGCTTACAATTCCGTTCTCATAATTAGAAAGTGGAATATCTAATTATTAGTGTTTTCTAATAAATTTATTTTCTAATAAAAAGCAATTTTTTAATACGAGATATAGATATGTAAGCATGGTAAAAAAAATAAAATATGAAATATTTTTATACAATAAAACTGACATGCTCTAATTTTTAAGATAAAGTATAACACGCATATGTATACGTATGTTAGAAATACTCGTAAATAAAAATTCTTTAGAAAAACAAAAATGTCTGTCGAAAATTTGTCATGACTATAGTTCTCGCAGCATTAAATGGTTCAGTTAATATGCGAAAAGGAGAAACTGTACAATGTAAGTTCGCAACGCGCGCGCAGAGCCGACGCTTTTCTTATCTTACATGACGGGCGGTAAACGAAATTACCCTCTACGATTTCATCCGTGCGAACGAGGCGGGTAAGTGCACCTACCGTAAATTTAACAGCAACCTTTAAAATTACCGGCATATTCTAAATAAGGAAAATTACAGCTTCTGTCATTCACTCCCTATTCGGATGAATTAACTTTGATAATGTTTTAGCTAGTTATCGCAACGCATCTGCGATGCTTCTTTGCAATTTATTTATTACTGATAAATTTAATTATTTTTAACACAAATATATGATTTTATTTGTCACATAATTCCGAAACAAAAATTTTGAAATTATAGTTTAAACTACATTGATAAATCAATTTGCATTTTTATAGAAACTGAACCTTCTTTAATTTCTTAATGCATTAAAAACAATTTTACTGAATGATATCTACAAGTAATGTAATCTTTACATTGTATCTCTGTATCTATGTGCAATTTAAGAAGATATAATATGTTACAAATAAAATTTATTTCATGATGTCAATAGCTTATGTTTATTACGACAGAATGTATCTTACGAATATTGTCATAATGATGATAACTCATAATTCATAAAAATAAAGTATCTCTCTCAAAAGGCATGTAAATGTCTCTAAATGCTCTATTCTATGTCATCCGTAATTGAGTGTGACAATGCAGCGGTTTCTTTTGTACGTGCGGATGTCTTAGCAACTTCACAAAAAGGAATACTTTCGGTATTATTACGAGACTAAATCGGATCGATCAGAAACGATATTTCCCGATACAGAAAGCTGACGCGGGATACACTTCACGCAGGGACCTCATTCCGCATGGACGATCCCGCTGGGCAGAAGAAATCAAACGGACTTTATCCAGGGTGCTCAGAATCCGATTATATCTACTCTGTCGACTTCTTTTATCCCTGCAACTTCCGCTACCGTACTACACGCTGCTTCTCTCTCTTGAGATAACTGGATCCGAGGGTGAAACTTAATGTGAGAAATTGGGGGGACATTTGCAAAAAGACTGAATCACTGAAATCGATAATGTGTTGTGTTTCTATCAAAATGCCTGATAATTCACTTTTCTTTTTCCTCCTGTTTGTACTTTAATATTTAAAATTAATTAAATGAACATTAATTGGCCATCGTCAAATCTCGTATGTGTAATAAAAACTGATATTTGCCTTCGTCTTGTACCACGTCATTGCTTTATAATGCTCTATAAAAATTGAATATCATTTATTTGAAATAAGTTATTAATATCACCGCAGACACATTCTCGACGTGAGCGCGATAATAATCTGCAAATTAACGCTAGAATTTAATTTCCTAGAGTCTCCTCGCGATACCGGCGCGGTTGATGCATTTATTACGGTATAATGACATCGCCGGTTCATTTCGCAAAGATTTCCCAAGAGCGCGGAGCTTCTCGTCGACGCACAAAATCTGCCACCCTTGTTGTCGGCCTCTTTATAACGGCGTCTACGTTGAATTGCATTTGCAACGAAGTTGAACAGCAATTTTCTGTCAATCGACACGTGCCCGCCTTGTGAGAAAATGCATTATCCGCCGCCATGGTCGGACGTTCCATGGTTACGGATGTACATTGCGGACACGTATATCTAATGGCGTATGTTTCGTCATGAATAAAACAGCTACTGCCGGTAGAAACCTTTGCGGCGGGCAGTCTCTACTCCGGAATATTCATATTTTATGTGGCTTTCAGATCATCTCAAAGCACTACGTTAATGTACGGAATTCGCCGAATAACGTGTGTCAATAAATCATGGATACTTGCAAGATTTTGCAGGTTACTTACTTGAATATTAGAGTCCAAAAGTTTATGGTGAACGCGAGGTTTACCGGACAATAAAAAATAAATGACCGCAGCATAATAATTATAAGAGAAAAGGGCATATCACAGGATATGTGCAAACTTAGAAAAAAAAAGAGTAACAAACATTTAATGTGCGTAAAATATAAATTAAACAGATCTTTTTGCATGCTTTCTGCCAGAACTCTCTTTTAGTAACTACTCTTTTTTTTTTAATATTGCAACTAGCAACGGTGTATTAATTTGTTAATAGCGGTTCAAAAATAAACCTATGGCCGGTATCCATAGTCGGATCTTATACAATTTAAGACCGTCTTAAGTATAATCTTAAGATGTTATGAACCAATCACAGGCCGCTATTCATAATCTGCAGATCTTATATTAAAATCGTCTTAAGTCTAGTCGAAGGGAGTCTTAAAACTCCATCCAACCAATAAAATGATTAGCATCTTAAGATATATTACTTAAGACGGTCTTGAAATAAGAACAAATTATGAATACCGTAATAACCTTGCCCGCTTATGTGTCAGCATGTAAATCTATATATCTTATTACAATTATAAGTATATATTTTTGAAAGAATAAGTTTTGAAGAAATATCGCGAGCGGAACTGTCCTATTACGACATAAAGTGCGATCTATTATCGAGTAACAAATCAAATTAAAATTGACTTGGTTTTTAGAGATTATCGCTCATCGATAATTATCGTGGTTTGAGCAATTTCCTCGTTATTCCACGTGCTAGCTTTGCGGTATTAACGCGACATTGTACATTACCCGTTGGCGGATGTTGCGTGACGTTTTCGCGGATGCATCGACCAGGGTGCACGTTCGCGCGCAGATCGTCACGTCCTCGCATTGACTCCCCTTCGATTTATATTCACTTATCGCGACATGACGGGGCACCGTGGGTCGCATATTAACGCGAATGACGAGCATCTCGCCTTGAATAGAACGAGTATTCGCGCGGACGGTGCATCCGGCCGCCTCCCGGGGAATTTTAAGCTTGAGAGGCTTTTTAAGATGGCGCTTGTAAACGAGGCACTCTCGGTACACGGTCTGTAACGTTAATAACCTTTGCCCGGTAATGCGGAAACCCGAACACAAAAAACAGACCGCTGTCGTCGCTTTCTCGCACGTTGCGCGATTTTTTTACGCGCCGACGTATAACAGCAGTGCTCGAAAATGTACAACTGTATCTTACACAGCCTTTAAAACTTATTTTCTTAATCACACCGTAAAATTTTGCGCTGCAAAATGTATTAAACCACGAATTTTGGGGTGAGACCGGACACCACACTTTTGTCTTACGTTACAATTTTTTATTTAACACATACGAGTAATTCGTTATTACTTTTTATTACTTCTGGTGCTACCTTAACTTTCCTGATTGATTTCAGCGCGTACAAAATTCATAAGTTGTAATGTAATTAAAGTGACAAAGTTCGACAAACCGTAGATCAAGTTATATTACAATATAGAACGTAATATATATATATATATATATATATATATATATCAGATCGAGTTGGGAAATTTTGAAGTAAAAACGCTAACTCAGCCGATCTCTGGACGAAACTACTTTAACGGGCCTTCCGGTCTGTCACCATAAGTCATTAATACCCGTCCACCGGGCGATATATGCAACACGTGCGACTCCGCTCGCCGTGATTTATGCAATGCTGTGCCCGGTATTACTTTTGCCGCTCTGATTTATTTTAGTCCTTTTCTTCGCACCAGTAAAGGCTCGTACATCAGTGTTCATGAATCATGCGCGCCATTATATACCGTCCGAACAATAATCTAGGAAAACAAATTTGCGCCTCTCGATGCGCGCGTTCGTCGAACTTCCGTACGCACCTGTTGGGACCATCCGCGAGATCATCCCTCATCCCCGTGCCTGCTGCGCTCGCGTGAGCGACAAGAATATTATGTGCGCTACTCGGGATTCGTCGAGGAACAAGTGTGTCCTGCGGGAACATTGAACGTCGTTCGAGCAACGGCAGATTTCAGCTGTTAGACAACGACACGACGAGACACGGGTTGGAGAATGATAAATGGGATGTCTTAAAGTCTTCATGGCCATGTAAGCGATCGACGAGAAACCTGAGATATACGCCGCGAACGACAGGGAGTACAGGGACATTCTTACTAGCTATCTCATTTCCTCGTGTCAAAGATTATCTTGCACAGCAACGTTTGTTTGTCACAGCATATAATTAATAATGTAATCGCCCACAAATTAGAGTTATATTTGCTTGTTAAATGCCAAAGTTATAATAAATATAAAAGGGAATTTTTTATTAATTTTTTTCTCATATTTTTTACTCCTTTACCTTTTTTTTATCAGATTTGACGATAATAATTGATAATGTGCTGTGGTTTCTTCAATTTAGGTGCTAGATGGATTCAGAGTTTGCATGAGTAAACAGAATTAGTTAACCTGTGCATCTATTACGATATCGTGCACCTCGTGCTTGTCGATAAACACGATATACGGTTATCGGGTACTCGGGCGCTTTGAAACAGACTTACTACTCGTCTAGAGGTGAACCTGGTGGCATCTGATTTGACTGACAATTACATTTCAAATTGCCCTCTAAATTGGCCCGTGTAATTGCTCCCGAGATGTAATTAAACCGATAGCCGTTTCCGCGGGTTTCGTCAGATCTGACGGTAATTTCGTGCTAATGCTCTGTCAGCGGACTTTAATCCGATGATCGTGAATCAGCCGTTTAATTCGCACGCATTTGCGTTTGCCTTCGAAAAACAACTGAGTTTGTGCCGTGCACGAAAATAAAGCAAGAGAAAACATCAGCAATGTATAATCATGGATTAGAAGACTTTTAAATCCCCTATGACTATTTTCAATAATATTAATTAATATGTTCCTTCTACAATGGATTTAATTGATCCATTCCAAACAATATTTTAAAAAAATTACGTATGCGTATTGTGCTTGAGATATTATTTTATATAAATAATTTTAGAATTCTATACAATTATGAATTTGTATATTAATTTAACTTGTGTTGATTTTTTAACTTATCGTAAAAGTGTAAAATTTATTTAGAAAGATATGCATAATGTTCTCAATTTTCTTTTACGTGTAAATAAAAATATTTTTTTTATTTCGTCTTTTTATTTTCCAAAAGTGCAGACTTCTTATGATTATTATTTAAGGATATATATGTAACATTTGATAAAAGAAACTGAAGAAAAACGTAAGCCATATCATCCGCATGTAGTTACTTGGCAAACAACGATCTCGATTATCTATTGAGAATGTGAAGGGGAATTTAATATGGGCTTTACATGACATCCACTCGTTCTTTTGCATTCTAAGCGCTCCATTCTTCTTTTTAATGCAGCTACATAATCTCTTTATACTATAATGTCCGCATACATAACTTTATACGCACGCGCATAAGTCTTAATATTAGGAAAGTATAAACAGATGTAAAATTACACTTTTATACGATCTCATATTGCATTTCTCATCTCTGCATTTAAGCTTTTTCCCTGCGCAAATTATATTTATACTGCTTTACAAGTAGTATCTGTTTGTACATCTGTATGCTCTGTGAACGATGGTGCAATATGAAAGACTCATCACGAATAAAATCATGAAATATTACATCATAATCATATAAAAAGAATACAACTACAATTTATTACATAGTTCATTAGTTCAGACATCGAGATTAGTCGACTAATCGTTCTTCCCGAATTCATTGCTGATTTTTTTGTGACAAAAACAGTATTAAAGACGTCACGTTTAAGTCACGTTAATCTTATACATTGTAATCTTACATCGCGATGTGTCTCTTTGAGCTTGTCAGGATTCGTTGAACAATTATACTGCTAGTGTGACAGAGCTTGCGCCATTCCACTATACAAATAATAGTGATGTGTATAATCACGTTATTTAAATAAACATGAAAGAGCATTTCATATCATTAAAATTGTTATACCATGTTTCTCTCATGGCTGAGGCATTACCTCCTTGCTCCGAGCAAAAGTGCATTATATATCTGGCAAAGCATACTCCGAATGCTTGATGAATTCTTTGTGCAGCGAGCGATGTCTCGTACATAATGATGCGAATGCGCTCCGGAAAGCGTCGTTGATTTTAACATTTTAACAAGCATTTGTAGCAGCAAGATCGCCTTTCACGAATATCGCGGCAGAAATTGGTCGCCAAGTAAAGGTAGAAGATTTCGTCCCTTTTCATAGAATAAACACGCTATTTGTCCTTTTCGTCGGCGACAAAAGGGGGACCTGGCGTACCTTATGCAACTTATGCGTGCCCGTTGAAAGCCGCGATGATATAGATACAGATAAAGCAAGAAGCATCTCTGGAAGAAGTAGTCTGCAGGCATTTATCTTCCTGGATAAACGTGAACGAGGAAAACAAACGGTGACTTGTAACTATAACCCCGCTCGCTTCTTCCGCTAAATCGCGGTTGCTCGTCTTTTCCCCGCTTGCCACTATCCTATCAGTCCGATTGCAAGCCGCCTCCTTCTGTCTCAGTCGTCGCACCGTATCCTGGACGTTTGATAAGGAGGCCAAGGAAATTTCGTTCGACCTCGTTCAAACGAGATCTTCTCCATTTTTCCTCGGCCGGATCGGCCGCCGTGACGAATACCGCCTTTCATCGCGACTGGCGGAAATGGCGGCATGGAAAATCCGGCGTAAAGCTTTATGCGATTCCAGTGTCCTTCGGACAGTAAGAAGGGCGCGCGGGCGGTAAGATGAAAGGTGCCGCGGGTAAAGAATCGACGACACGTAAGAGGATAGCGTGAAATCGGACGCGAGTTGCAGCGCGCAAAGACACTGGCTGCATGAGGTGAAGAGAGACGAGAAAAGGGTGACGGAAGATGTGTGACGGCGAGAAAATAATGGCACGGCGGAAATCGAGGAAGAGAGGACTGTACGAGGAGAGATCATCGCGCGAGAGAAATGAAATCCGGGTGAATGCGGAAAGATGAAGAGAAGTATTGTGGAGACGATCGAACGGAAATCGGCGAAAGAGAATTGAGAGGAGGAAGAAAAAGTAGCGAGCGGCATTCGGCGTGGTAGTATATCAGAAATTTATGAAGAGAAAGAGCGAGAAAGAGGGCGTAAAGTGATACAATCTGACGGAGGAAGTAGGGAGCCATAAATCCACGAGAGTTTTATGAATGGGCAAAAACGGTTATAGAGAGAAAGCTATTACACACACGAAGATTCAGAATTAGCACAGCGAAGTTATTTTTAGAAGCTTTTTTGCGACAGTACATGGGATGATCGCTCGAAATTGATCGCCGAACTTTGAAGGCTTACCCTAATCATTTCAAGGATTAAAGAAAAGAAAAAGAGAAAACATACGATCATGGAATCGAAGGGACGTTCTACAACGGTATAGATAATAAAATAAAAGCGTAATAAAAATCATACGCAGCTGGTAATAAAAAATACGCCGTTAAACTTTAACTATTCACTTCGCGGCTACAATCCTGTGATAAATATTATAAATTAATCTATAGAATATTACATACGGTGATATATACATATGCAACCGTTATTAAGCACATACAAATACATACAAATTCTCAATATTATTCAGCGCGTTTACAAAGCAGGCTGCATTGCTGCGTATAGATTTTTAGTAGGTAGGTAGGTACTGTTAAATGAGTGAACATATGCTCACAAGTGTTTACGAACACCTGCAAAACCCGGGGCAAGGTGTGTGCGTGCGTTCCATTTGTTCTACACACACGCACATGCGCGCACGTGAATAATTCGCTATTCGCGTGTAAAGTCATCGGCCTATTGGTAATATCGTTTGTTAGCGTAGTTTGATCATCGCGCGGCGATACACGCACATGCACACGCGCAATAAAAGCCATCAAAAACACCTCCTAGTTAAAACTGCATTGTTCAACTGCGAGATAAGCGATAGGAGTGAGATAGGTACGGTAATCGCGGTGAAAGCAAGTGCGTGGACAATTTGAATATACTTAATTAAAGCCGGCAATTTTTTTGCGTTTCCGTAACGGCATTGCGGTAATTGTACAATACAATCTTCGTTGTTTTTTTTTTTTTTTCCCGAAGAAATAATTCAGCGAAAGAGGCTAACGATTACGACCCATAGTTTATACGACCCGTAGTTTATACGGTGAAAATGACAGGAAGAAAGCAAAGAATGCCCAATATCGCGTGCTCACATACGATCGGCAGCTTATCTCCACATCACATGTCATTATCGGATGTAATAGATTCCATCATGAAACTTTCTGGCTCGATATGATTGCGTCAATTGTCGTGAACTTTTTGCACGATAAGTCATTTGTGAGAGCGCGTGAGCGATATTTCGATTTTATTACTTGCATTCTGGATTTAAAGTCATAAAAATGTCTTCTCCTTATCAATATATTTACATTATTGTAACTTTTTAAAGCTTTACTTTACATTGAAGTAGGCAAAATCATAACACATAAAAATTTTATTCATTTTACATATATTACTAAAAAATATCGTGTTTCCTGTGCAGAATTAATAATAAAATTATAAATCCATTTTACATAATGCCTTCCTCGTCATGTGTATATTAATTATAACCAGACTGTCGTTGTACTACTTTGCAAGCACTGACGAAACTTCGTAATCAGGAAGATGTTTACTCTCATAAAGAAATAATTAAAATGCAAATGCATGCTTGGAACTCACTGTCATAAAATATGAAAATAACTTTCGCGTACTTTAAGATGTTATGAAGCTATAACTCAATAAAAACTTCTTGTTCGGGAAATCAGAACCAAGGGAATAAATTTCAATTTGTTAATCGCTTAACTCGTTGCATAATTCTGTTTATAGAATAAAGTATCTGCGTTTTCTGAGCAATAAAGAGATGCACGAGTAGCAATTAAACCCTTCTACCTTTCTTAATTAATCATTTATAGGACGAGTTTTCTGTAGCGTTTTTATTTTAAATCTGTCTACTGACGATATTTAAGTATACATGTATAGTGCTTACTAAATTAGATAATAAGCCATTTTGAAATAACAAAATAAAAATAAATTTTTACAATGTGTTATAAAATTTCGGAATTATACAAAGACAATATAAAACAAATGATTAAACATTGAGATCTGGGATTTTCCCAGTGCAGTATACATTGTAGCTATTTTTCGCGTTCATAACTGAATCAAGTTCAACGGAAACAAGCGACATTTCGATTTTTCCCACTAGAATGTTCGCCGATAGTGTGCTTGAAGAATATTATGCGATCGTGTACGCGAGAGAACGGTGATCTGGTTCGCTCTGACGCGGCATTGACGGTAAGCTGGCTGCTGGAAGGCCAGGTGACGGGACATACGACTCTCGACGACGCGATCTTCGGGGCTTTGAAGCTTCGGGGGCACGATCGAAAGCCATCATGTCTCCCACCGACTGCCTCAATGGCGTCGGATTGGATCAAAGAGGCTCGCTGGGAATAGGCATGTTTACGTAGTACATACGCTCGCGCATATACCAGCCCACGATATATTCGAGTAAACTGATCCACATCGATATCCGGCGATATTTAAGAAGCTTAAACGATATTGGTGTATTCTAGATCTCTTTCTCTTTCACTTCGTCTCTTTCTCTCTCTCTCTCTCTCTCTCATTTTTACTTCGATCTGGACTACTCTTTTCCCCCTTGTATCTCTCCACAAACAGAATAAAAATTATGCCGGAATCTCTTTCAGCACGATATTTTCAACATTGTTTAAATACTACGTTGTTTAGATAATTTAATGTAACAGAGTACATGTAATAGTAAGAAAACTAATATATTTTGTGATTGTTTGTATGTATACATATACATATATGTATATGTATATGTATATAAAATTTTTGTAGGAATAAAGTAGGAATAAAGTACGATTTAGAATCCTGAATCCTTTTCTCTAATTTATCCCCTCTTTCTTTCTATCAGTCTTCCTTTATTGAAAAAATTTATAGTGAAAATAATAGAAAATTTTTTGTTTTTTTCAGGTATGTACGGAACGAAGATTCGCACATGTACATATTCGTTAAATATGATGACCCTATCCTCTTCTGGTGAGAGATATATCAATTATTATCATCTACATTTATTTAGCGGCCTTAATTTATCATGCCTGTTGCTACTTATTCAGTATTTTTGCAAAAATGATTGCGAACAAAATAGAATCACTTATGGAATTAATGGACACTATTATAAAATAGGGAGATCATAGTCTAACCAAACCCAAAATGCCAGAAGCAGTTTATGTAAAAATAAAAAATACACACATGTGTATCATGGTGCTCTATTCATTTAAAATTTTAAATCGACAGATTTGTAGAGAATAAAAGATGTGTAATAGAGTTTGATTAAAATTAAAATTAATAATAAAATTGCTATAAGTATAAACCTTATGACTCCTCTGTGAATGTTGAGAATTTAGTTCAGCACGTTAAATTGACCTAGCAAAAGTGGATGATAAAGTCTCCTTCCGCTGTATCATGCCACGAATATTTTTCAGGGCACCCAATCTTTTGAAGAATTTTCTTATTCTTCGGCAATATGTCGTAAAAATGTTCATAAAACGTCAAAAAATTCCCGCAGACTTGACATATAATAAGTACGAGAAAGCATATCAATCATAGAGTGAGAGACAAGTTTGACAACTACTGCCAGTCATTAGATGAAACAAAGTTTGACAACCACTGTCCCTGCGGCAAGCTCGACTGTCTTCCACAAGAAGTGTTTTACGAACCTTCATCAGCGTCGATATCGAACGCCAAGCATCGCCCGTAACACATATTGATTTTTCCTCCTATCTCGTAATCCTCCGGTACTTCCTCCTATCTATCTACTTCCCCGCCCGCGTGTTTTTCCCAGCGACTTCCGGCTGATTGCCGGTTTTCAATTCCGCGTCGCGTTTCCGTTCGCTTAATCGGTTTTAATTACGGTATTAGGTAGCTACGGTGGAGAACCGATCCTAGTTAGGCCGCCATTCATCGCACGATGCGGCGCACGAGCTGATTCTCGCTTCATTCTGTCGGGCATCCAGCAGTATTAGTTTTCACGTCTTGTCGATTCGTCGTTCGTCGAATTCGTTACGATTTCACGTACCCTATCCGTTGTGAACATTCAAATATCTATCTACGAAACTCGAAAGATAACTTCTTCTTCTTGAAAAATTCAGTTAAACTCGCGGAATAAAAATTCTTTTTAATTATGATATTGGTCGAATCATGGCAGAGAGAAAGAAAGAAAGAGAGAGAGAGAGAGAGAGAAAGAGAAATGACAAAAAGATAAATCGAATTGTATAAAGCTTCCTTTTAAATATTATCAATCTTTCTCCATAAATTACTTGATTTAAAAGTTTGAAACAGTCGGATTATTTTATTACGCAAAAAAAAATCCTCGTGACACAGGCAGATTCGTCGATATATGTATTTTAAAAAAACAATTTTTTCTGCTGTAATAAAAAAAGTGCCATACTTCTTATTTCACGAAAGCTATTTTTTGACGCAGTCGGACGGGCGTTTGACAAATGTTCTAAAATGTTTTATTAAATTTTTTTACGTTTATTTCTCTCTTATTCGTTTGGAACAAGCTATTCAGCCGTCAGTGCTCGATGCAGTAGGTATCTAATGATGACTTCATGATTCGGCCGCGATGAGTTAAATAGACTAAATTTTTTACTCGCTCAGTGCATCAACAACGCGAAGAGAAAGAACGAGCTGAATGCAATCAGGTTTTATTGTTTTTTTTACTAATGCTGTTTGCACTAATGCTGTTTTCACTGAATACACGCTATTTCCTACGCGAATTTTTTTCTATAATCATTTTACCGCACCAAATGTATTTTCTATGTATATTCATTCATGACACTGAGTAATATAATTCTCTGAAATAATAAAATGAATTATTTCATTGAAGATAGCAGCTCGTACATTTCGATATTTCTCGGTGTACGAATTCGATGTATGTTCGGTATCTAACTTGAATTCGTACATACATTCGATGATTTCGGATTATTTAAATATTCAAAGTTATGTAAAATTTCAGAATATAAAATCGTTTTTAATTTTTTTATGCGAATAATCGGAGTTATCGATACTTGAGTACACTTTCATGGAAGATATGAATATAAAGAATTTTCCTGTCACAGTAAAATTGCATTTGCTGTTGCATATTCTATGTGAAAGCGTTAAAATTTTATTATAACCAATTATTTAATATTGACGTAAAATCTGTTTTATTGAAGAATCTTGTTGGACAAACGTGCTAATAAAAATACAAATTTTCTACTAAGGAATATTTAATTTGCTTCTATATAAAGTAAAATATAATGTGTATTTAGAAAATATTATATTAAAATATTAATAAAAATATTATTAAAATTGTTACTACAGTGAGAATTATTATAACGAAATAATTTGCAGACAGAGCAAAATTATTTTTAGCAAATCTATTTAATAGTAACTAGTAAATAATGATATTTATAAGTAAACTTTCTCTCTGTACATTATACGGTGTAATATGATAACGTCTCAATATTAATTAGTAGAACAATTTATCAAATTTGTGTGTTTTATTTTATTACATATTTTAGAATTATTCAACCATGTTGTGTAAACTACCTCATCCCGAAACCAAAGATCGAATTCCACATGGAATATCTCGTTATCATAAGCCATGCGAATTCGCAACGAGAAATCAATTAATTATGCTAACCGGCATGATGAAGTTTGCTTTTCGTGCTATTATTCGCGCGAGTAATCAATTCAATGTGTTTCTCTTTCACGATTAGCTTTCACAAACATTACTCTTATGTGAGATTAGAACAATCATAATACAATGTATTTGGGGTTAGTGTACGACAACGTAATCGACCTCCGTTTTATAAATATTAGCGTCTTGAAAGTTATATGGCAATGCCAAACCATTTTTCTGTGTTCGTGCTCGGACAGGAAACATTATTGGCAGGCCTTTTCGCTTTCTCTCTCTCTCTTTCTCCCTCTTCCACTCTCTCTTTTTTTCTCTCCGCCTCTAAAAATCGGTCACATCACAAATCGCGCCTGCCTGGCGTAACACTTTTGATAAAAAAAAAAAAGGTAAATGGAGAACTGCCAGTGCATACGACGATTTTTGTCCAGCGCGGAATGCCTGCACAGTGTTAGCACGGTGTGAAAATATGTTTTTCATGATACTGTAGCGGTTTGTTTTTGAGCTGGGACGTGCAGAGAGAAATAGACCGTACTTTTGCTTAAAAATATATAACGGAATTGATTATAATGCTACTTTATTCAACATATTACATTACAAATAAATACAATAAACCTCCATATAATACAGATTCGTATAACACGACGGAAAAACTTTAATATTTGTTTGTTTTAAAGCAAAATAAAACATATTTTATATATAATATTTAATACTGCTTTTTAATATTCATTTTACATTTTTTCTAATAAACCCTTACATCTTTTATAAATGTACGTGTTGCTATAATATATAATCCATATATGTATAATCAATATAACTCGTATAACATGAATTCATGTAACACGGAACGCATCCCCCGTGTTATACGGAGGTCTATTGTACATTATTGCTATACTGTTACGACCTGCAGTTATAATACATTGCCCTGTTATGTAATACACAATGGTCCATAGTTGTTCTTTTTCAATCCCATTACTATTTATTGCTTACTGTTCTATCTAAATAGAAAAAAATATAAATTGCTATATATTTTTTAAATATTATAAATAATATTATAAATAATATATTTCTAAATATTATAAATCATGTAATCAAGAATACAAGTAATGTCACTAATATGTGCTTTGTATCTATGTGCGTAAATTTGCGGAATAGATAAGCTTTATATATAATTCTTTATGTATAAGAACTGCATTTCGTTTTTTTTTTTCGATCAATGTGATCCAGTGGCAAAACAAATTAGCTGTGGCATTCGCATTACATCTAGGTTTCGATGCTACGCGTAAACAGAACTATTAATGTGTCTCGCGTAAAATCTCGTTACTCAGCAACTTTCGTCCGGTATATAGCAATGAATTAGATTGCCTGTACTTCGTTAGCAGTTCGCAAAATTGCATTTTTGTAGATGATATACATCGCACGTCGGACGTCGTTGTCCGATCTGAATCGATCTGTCACGGCCAAAGCGCAGGCTTTTCCGGTTAATACGCGAGATTGACCAAAATACTTTACTGATGCTCAAAACAATTAGTATTTTAATTCGATTTCTGAACTGTAGCTATACGGATTTGGCATTGAAAAACGTCACAACAAGCATGTTTTTTGCAAAGAGCTTTCCATGTAAATGCCATTTTGCTAAAATGGAAAAATCCAGAGATCTTATTGCAAAAATATGTTAAAAAAAAGTGATTTCAAATATTTTCGAATTTTTTAATCTCGGCAGACAATATTTGTTCGTACAATAATTGTTCGTGAATATTCATCACCCTTACACTGACGTGCAGTAGTTAAATTTTTCTACCAATGCAACACATTTTTACAATATGTGATGTGATTAAGTAAGAAAAATTTATACTCGTAAATAACGTGTTTCGATTAAAGATATGGCCAATAACCGACGAGAGTGACCCCAACTTAGTCAAATTTTATTACATCACGACCAAGGAAAGCGATACCTTGTCGACATTCCCCAATAGTGCCAGGAATCGATAATGGCCAAATTCGAGGGTCGTTATCGATTCCTAACGCTGACAAAGTATCACACTTTATCCGCCCTTAGCGCTCCTTCTGAGACTCGAGAGTCCTCGTTGATCCAGCCCAGCGAAGCGAAACGCGCAGTGACTTTCCGCAGCTGGATGCATTATCGTACCCTCCCCCGGCTACCTAAAGCCATGCGTGGAACGATATTGACGGTAACTTTTCCCCAGCGTCCGCAAAACTTTTGGCCTGCGTGGCTTGAAAACTTTTTCATGGCGGCTATCTTGTGAAGGCTCGAAAAAGAAAGTATCTCGTCCCGATCTTCTCTAAGAGAAGACTTCACGCCTGCGGGACGAGACTGAGCTCTAGCGTATAGGAAATCCATTAAGGGTTGCAGTCATTTTCGTGCGCTCGTCGATCATCTGGAAAACGGTCCGCCGTCGTCTTAAGGGCAGATTATAGGCACGATTAATAACGGCGATTAATAACAATAAAGATCGCTGATGAACACACTATGTTACTCCAAAATGAACTATGAATGTGTGCTACCTACTTTAGATAAATTATATACATTTTTGGGTATTGCTAAATAAATAAAACACGAAAGAGAGAAAGAGAGAACTGTCAGCATATTTATCTTATGATTAACATAATGCAAACGTAACAACTTCTATAATTTTTAATTCATAAATTTTGACTAAAACTTTTTAAAAATTATGACTATTGACACTATTAAATTTGACATATGAAAATGTGTCACGCGTAACTACTTAAAAATACGACATATATAATTGTTATAACAAACAAATTTATCAAAATGCCATTAATTAAAATTTTCAATTGCGCTTAAAGCTCCAGAATTACGCTCCAATAGAATTCGGCTTACAATTAATGGAATCCGTTCTCTCTGTAAGAACCGTCATAGATAATATTCTCACCGAGGCCGTAACTAAAAATCAATCGAGTTTCGCACGCCGCGACGTGTCTCTTTTTTTATTAAAAAATTTAGGACAACGAAGTAGCACAATCGATCGCGTTACATCATTTCCGTCATCATTTTATTCGGCGGCAGAGTATGCGGAATGCGTCGTATCACGTTACCAATTTTCACCGTATGCCATTCGACCGCACAAAACGGCAGATCTCCCTCTGAATTTAAAGCACACTGCGGGTTCCCGCATTATATATGAAAGAGACGAGCGACGAATTGGTCTGACAGATTAGTTTCGCAAAAATAAATACGATACCAAGATACGTGGTGTAGGTATAACGCGCGTCGTCCAGCGCCCGTCACGGAGCGAGTAACGGCGGATAAAATTGCGACGATAGAAAAGAGATCGGGGGTAAAGATGGTTAGATAGCGGAATCCCACTATATCCTGCTATCCGCCGCCGTCGAATGGGTGGTAAACGAAAGAGTCTGAAATAGCGAACAATCGAACAAAAGATAAGTGTCTATAAAATCGGACGGTGTTTGGACCAAACTGGAAAAGACATAAAATTGTAATGAGTATAGAAGTTCAAATTTATATTTGAACTATCTACAAAGAGACAGAAAAGAAGAGACTCGAGAGCAACAAGCAGAATAGATTGTAATTTGTTTGTTTTGGAATAAAAGTTTCCGTTGCCACTTTGTGTTTTATTAAATCATTGTACGCATAAAAGTATTTGCACTTATATTTGTTAATAACGTGCATTCCAGTAACTTTAGAAGATAATATTTATAAAGAGGAATCATATTTGTCACGTAAAATAATATTGTTTTATAAATATATTGAAGAAAATCGAGAAAAGAGGGAGTTTGTCAGCGGAGGATATACGGATATAGATCTATTACATATCTTACTTTCCATAAAGAGCGAAAGAAAGCAAACGCGGAAGCTCAACAATACGATTCTCATGCATATGCATCGCGCCAGTTTTGGCACCCGCGTTACGTTCAATTATTCATCGGTGCCTCTTTTCCGAGCCTCTGGTACAAGTCAAATTCTAAGTAAATTCCGTAACCATTATATCGCTGTCAATTTCCAACTTTTAACAGTGCGGCAATAGGAGAGGCCTGATTCGAATAATGTTCCGACGTTGCGAGTTACTTGCCATGGTAACGACGTGTATTTTCATCTCTATTTAGTGCCGAATTTAGCTAAATGCGGTTTGCTGAATCTACCTTTGATTTAGTTTAATACGAAAATAGCGTTTTGCCGCTAACAGCAGACAGGCGCGTTTAGCAGTAAACGCGCGATGGAATGACGTCGAAATGTTACGTTATTCGAACGAAACTGATTCGCAGAGCTCTGATTTCACGAGCGACGAGATGGCTATCTTTGCGCGAGAATACTCGAGCGGAGAACCGGCGAAAAATCGAAGGAAGAGACAAACGGACGATTCTTCCGTTGGCTGACCCACGCCGCCGCGCCCGTTGCACCGTTGCACGAAAGACTTTCGAAGAGTTCGCCGTTCCGCGAAAGTATGAAGGTATTCCCCAGCGAGTAATTTCATTTATCATATGGGACATCGTCGTGCACGGCGATTATAGGCGGCTCGGATTACACGGCGTGCCGACGAAGAATCGTGGGACTTCTTGCGAGAAGTTGAACGTCATAATTCTCCGCGGTCTCGAACGCTTTTGTGCGAAATATTAGCCAAGAAAGCAACGTTCTAAGAGGTGGCCGCGCTGTTGCGAGGAACGACGAGAAAATCGTTTTTACGATCGAGAGTTGTATCACATTCGCGCGCGCGGAGCGGAGCGCGAAGGCGAAACAGCAAAGAGATGGCGGAACTTTTCTCCGCTGTCACCGCCGTACGTCAGGAACCATAAATTACGCGTGACCTCTTTGCGAATTCTCGGTGACATCCTCCTATACGCTACCTCAATGGTTTCGTCGAATTCTTTCGCCCGCCGGCCAGTTATAACTCGAAACTTCACATCGTTCAAGTGCACCTGCAACGTACTTTCATTGATACGCGTATATTTCACTCATGCATCTTTCAAAAGTATCATTCGTATGTTAATATAAAATTATCGTTAAAATAGATTAAAATGTAGCATATATTTTATACATTGATTAATTCTCATTAAAAAGTTTCTCAGACGTTCCTTGTTATTAAACGATTTTGATGTATGTATTTTAGACGATAAAAATAATGAAAGATAATAAGCACAGCGTTATACATCCTTCGTGTAATTATCTGCGCGAAAAAAATAAAGATTTGTAATATTATTTATGTACCGTAAAGTCTGCTTGTAGCAGAAGAGATAGAAAGAAAAACCCGTTAATGAATCAAAATCCTCCTGTTTGATAATCCTTATTTAAAAAATAACATTTATATTAAGCATGGAGAAATATGTGAAATTTATCGCATATATGTAAAATTTATCAGCAGAAATATCTCGACGTTATACATATACTATAGCACACACGTGTGGACTTAAATTAACATATTTTTTTGCACCTAATAATAATCTACTTAATATTTGCATGATGTAAGTTGAATCTAATAATACATTAATTTAAAGGTCAATCGTATCATATATTTATATATTACAATTTTAACAAGAGTAAATTTAACTGTATTTGGATTAATTTGAGAATATGTAAAATAAAATAAATTCACTTTACATATTCTTTTACTTTAATATTTTTTAATTACATACGCAAAACATTCTACTCAATTTACCAAAAAACACAAGTATAAAAAAACTTAATAAAAATTGTTACAGCTCCTTCAATATCTAAAATCCTTATTGTTTTTGTTTATTGTACATGGAATTACAAAGCACCAATATTAAAATCTGATTACTTATGAATCAGGATTTACAACTAATGTCAAAATTGTGAATATATTCAGCTTTCGCCCAAGCTCTCTCTTCGCAAGATAACTCGCCGCGTTAGTATACGTTATTTTTTCCCTTTTTACTCCCCTATAAAACGGAGTTTGTCGCAGATACGAATATACGAAAAGGCTTTCCCAATCTCTTCGCGATTCCTGTGCGACTTCGATATATATACAATTCCCTTTCTTCCCTCCGATATATAAGCAACCGTTTATTTTTTTATCTCCTCAGCAGTTTCGTTCGTTAATAGCTGCCAGTTTTGCATTACGTTTTCATTGATTGTACTTCACATTATATCCCACTCCATATTTTCACAAGCACGTGGAAGAATGTCTGTGAGAAATACTCGCACAATATTCCCCAGCTCCGCGTGACGTAAATTTCAATACGATCTCTTTATCCTCTTTTAACGTCGATATTAGTTACCATGTCGACATCGTTATATAAACTCGATTAAGGAAATATTTCGCGTGCATTCAATTCTTCGCTTAAAATAATTATCGATTTACATGTAGCAGCTCAAACAGGAGTATTTCATGCTGGACTTAGCTTTCAGTCCGTTGTTATAACAGCTTAACAAATGAATACTTCTGTTTGATGCGTGGCACAGCCGCGCTTTAATAATCCACGTAATGGTAGCTCATCCTGCGTCTCTCTCATCTTCTCGTCCTCGTATCTTTCAAAAGATATATCCTGTGAAAGGCGCGTTTATTTAAACGTGTCTTACCGTTTCACTCTAACGCGCCGGGAATCGCCGTGAAACAGTTTCCGTATCGATTTCTGGCAAAAACTTCTTCCGCGCCGGCTCTTCGAAGGATACCAGGCTGCGCCAAATCTAATCTCGGCTGCCAGCAGCGGCTATTCGGTCGGAGATCCTCAAGTCGCCCTGGCGGACTATTCCTGCGGCAGGAATGCGAGTGGCTATACCGGACGGAGAGTAACGTACGTGAAATGCCTGGTAATTCAGTAACTAATTGGCACCGCGACGCTAGCTAATTTTATGCAAATCAGATTTCGCTATCAAGAACGCGTGTACATTAGTGTACAGCGCTTGCTTCTTTCTATGGAATTTGTTTCTCGATGCGCGCTCTGCGGCGTTCCTCCTCTTTTAATAATAATAAATTTAAGTCCCTCTTTTTCCTCTCCCTTTTTCCTTTCTCTCCTTTTTTCGTCTTGGTCATATTGTACGGTTATCCATCTTATTTTTTTATCTGCTTTCTTTATGTTACGTGTTCTGGGAGAGCTTACCTCCTAGGATATGAAATAAATCCCTGTTCTGCTCTCTACCTCTCTTTCACTCTCCTCTGTGCAAAAGCTGGTTCGATGAGAGAGGATCCGACCGACGGTCTTCCGCCGCCGACACAATTCGACGCGGATGCCTAAAGTGGAAATATTCGTGATAGATCGCCACTTCCGCGTTCGCGTTCCTTAATGCGTTGCTGGTGATCAGTAATTTTAACGACAGAACACTAAATAACGTAATCATAATTATGTAAAGAAATATATTTTTATACCCTTATACATATTGCACATTTATGCCATCATTCCTGTGCTTTACCATCTTATTATTTCGAAAGAATTTAATAATATGCTATGCTGCCTGTTAGATACGGAAAGATTGGTCATAATTTATTATCGCGGACATCATACATATGATGTCCTGTTTTAAATTGAGAGTTAGGTACAGGTTTAACAGAATTTCACAATATTAGATTATTATACAGTTATTATCATAACTGTAAAATATGTTGGTTGCACGTATAGAACATAATGTATGTGCGGCGTTATTCGCTTTAAAACCAAGAATTATCAGCAAAGCCCAGGTTGACAGATTATTTTACCGATCTATATGAACTTAAGTGCTTTCACGTCGTTCACCGTCAGTGGAATGACTGATCGCGGAACAGTCCGCTAAGCGAAAAACAAAGTATGCGAATTTTTACTTGCATTTCTCATTAATTTTATCATTAAGTTGCTTGTTATGAATTAAATAATGTCGTATATTCCTTGAAACTAAATCATTATTTTATAGTATTCTGTTTTAATTGGGTTATACTACATGTTCGTAATATTTGATTGCATTTTCGCAGATAATGATTAAAAGAAAGGTAAAATACATTAACCAACTTAAAAATATATTATAATTCAACTAGAGACAATTAACACAGTTGACATAATAAGAAAATGTAAGAAAAATATATAGTTGACAGTATATAAATAACTCAATGTTAAATCGTCATTTCTTAATATGTACTGATAGTGGATACAGATTTAGTATCGCAGGATAAAGAGACATATAAGCTTGAATCCTACGGTATCTATAGCTTACAATGTGGGATTTAGATAATCTATGCAATTAAAAATGGGGCAGAGAGAACAAAGAGACAGGAAGGAAAGAGGCGGTAGAATATCGGAATAGAATGCTCGGATCCGATCGAATAAATCGAATGACCCTCTTAGGTGGATACAGAGAATCGGCTTAACGGTGGATCAGGTAGGAATATATTCTTAATCGCAGACGAGGTAACCCATTCCTTGACAGGTGAAACAAGGGACTACTAAAACTGCACGTTTTAGATTATCAGCTTAGTAGAAAGTATCTGCGACATAAATAGAGCTCAACACCGCGATACCATTAGGCTACTTCAATGTCGTACTTAACACGTAAGGCACAAATAATTTTAAAAATCGTGGAAGAAACGATAATAATATTAAGAAAACATAAGAGATGTAAAAAGTGATGATCACATAGTAATGTATATAATAAAAGAATATGAATACGATAACGAAAATAAAAACTGTTATGATATCTCGGGAAGTGAAAGTAAAAATATATGAAGCAAAGTAAGAATAAAGAAATTCATTGTCAAGGAGAAATCGACTTGCCGTACACGCTAAGAAACCTACTAAAAGCAAATATATAGCGATTCTCGTATAGTTTGTACAAGCAAAATGTATCACAATATTCGTGGCTGTATCCCTAATCGTAACTTTCCGAAAAGGTATCATTGAAATATGGCACGGGGAAAGGGCCAAAGAAAGCGTCTGCAGGCTGTGATTTGCGAAGGGACGGAAAGTCTGGGAAATGGACGCGAGGGGGATGCGAGCGAGTCTCGCTTGGGTGGGATGCCGCGGGTGCTGGGCTGTCCTTGGTCGGAAGGGGACGTTGCGAAAAATACGAGCGAGGATTCTAAGGCGGGCGGTAACTTGCGGCTGAAAACTCCATTATCGTCGCGTGAACTGAATAGCAATGTCCGCGTTGTACCCCGGGGGAGGGGCATGGCAAGTGTCGACGAGAGACGGTGACAGATGTGTGCGCATTTTTAAGTAGATCAGCTACGCTTAATGGCGCATTAAACGGGTAGCAATTAAGGTTCGCCGGGGAGGGGGACAAGGGCGCGCGAGATCGCCGGTCCCGATTTCAATCGTAATCGACGATCGTACCGACTCGTGCGCGAACATGTAAGAGGGATTAACGCTCGCGATTCGGTCCACGAATCCCTGAATAACGAACAGCGAATAACGATTTCACCGTATGGCGGGGCGAATACGAAAGTTCGAGTGGATTTGCCGATGGATTAATATCGTCGCTCAGCGATGTCTGATCAAAACGGACGTGCTTAGTATGAAGTATTAACTTAACTTTCTACAACCGTATGAAAGAATACGTTGCGACTTTAACTTGTTGCATTTCTACGTCAAATGTCCCAAAGAAGAATTGTTGACGTTTCGTACATCATAATGCGTTCAATAATAATATATTTTTTACACAATTTAAAATTTTAAATTATTTTAAATTTACAGCATTTTTTAGTTGATAACTTAAATTGAATATGCTTGTTAATTACTGCAATGTTGAATAAATTAATATACCACAGTAAAGGTAAAAAAATTTTAGATTTTAATGAAGATGCTCCCTCATTTAGAGAACATTTATACACGGTAAGAAATAGAGAGGACAAAAAAACCTCCATTTCAATTTCCGCGTCATCACCGTGGCTAAAATAATTGCTACGGAATCAGCTGGAAAATGATAGAAACGTAGTAACGTGAAATAATATAAAAAAGGAATAGGGACTCGCGAGAGATCCTGTATAGAAACACGGAGAGGAGAGAAGAGAAAAAAAAAAGAAAAGAATAATGAGCGAGAAGAGAAAGAGCAAGACGGAATAAACCGAGCTAAAAGGTATTCGTTACGACTTCTGACAAAGCCGTAAGAAGAGAAAAAAATCGGTAGCTAAGAAGCAGATGGATGGAAAGAAGACGTGTTACGCAAATAGGCTCAAGAAAAAAGGGAACGAGAGAGAGAGAGAGAGAGAGAGAGAGAGAGAGAGAGAGAGAGAAAGAGAAAGAGAAAGATTGAGGGAGAGTAAGTCATAATTGCGTTCACAAGGAACTCTAGAGACCAGAAACGAAGCCGAAAGCGAATCGATCGGCGCGTTCAATTCCCTCCCTTCTCCGCCCGACTTTTTCATCGTCCATCACTCCCTCTTTTTCCCTCTCTTTCCGTCCTCTCTCTCTCTGTTTCTTTCTCACCCTTTGCCTTTTTTCGCGACTGTGGTGTCCTTACTTTTGCCGGAATGCATTCGCGTAAAGAGGACCGGGCGGCGCTGCGCCCCGCACTTTGCAAACTCGTTTCGTAACTGCAACATGCAAGCCGCATTAAACTGATTGCGATTTACGGCTACGCGCCGTCGGCCCTGTTGCGCCACATTATACTGCGCCACAGAGGAATTTACCAGCATTGCTGTCGTTAACTTTGCAGCAACGGCGTGAGGCTGAAAGAGGCCTCAGAATTTCCGCGTATCGGCGTTCAGAATCCTTAGAATGTATAGAAGCGCCCCGAGAAATAACGAATGCGCGAAATCTTATAGCGATCTCGAGTAATTAAAAATTGGAAATAAAAAAAATTTATGCAAATTAAATTTGAGAACAAATGATGGAGTCTTCAGTTAATTTTGAGTGAATTTTATTTTAGCTCTTCTTATTTAAAATTTAATTACAAATAACATTAAAGATTGGAGAAATATGATAAATATCTTTATCATTTACGTTAAGGAAGAGTATTGAACATACTCAAAATAATTGCAGCGATACAAATTACGTGGCTTTGGAGCAAAGTAACAGAGTAACAAGAGTTGGCAAGAAATGTCGGCAAATATACAGATTCGCAATGCTTTCTGTGAGCTGCGGAGTAATTGATAAGGAATTTGGCTAGGGAATCTCTCTAGGGAAATTAACGATAAGCCATCAAACTTCCGCTGATGTGAGCCAAGTTTCGTAGAATGAGACGACGCTGAGTCGCACTTCTTTAATTATTTCTTAAATGGCTGATACGTGAAACGTTAATTAAAATGCCTTGCATTTAAATGGCACTTGGTGATAAATCGAGCAACTTGATTAATGTTTAATATAAAGAATTTTTATGAGATTAGTACACACCAGGCTTTAAACGTATTTTAATTATTCGATGTTCTCCAAATAAGATACGTTAGCAAAAAATTAAATTGTGCAAATAAGTACAATATGATTAATTGATTCATTCATATTTTTCTTATCATTAATATTCATTAATAATTTTTCTCATTATTAATTTTACAGCTATTCATTGCTCATTAACAACGACGACGATTGATTAACACGTGATGTGATCAACAAGAGCACGCCTCGAGGAGAAATGATCGCGCTAACGAGGACGGCGATGATGTAAATCGTATTAGCTGGTTAATATATTGAGGGGTGCTAATAATGGGATTTAAGAGGAGTGAAGCATCAATCGATACGCAATTTTCTTCATACTTTATAACGACACCGGCATACTCATTTCCAACTATAACGATGACGGATGTAATGTTATAAATTTTGCGTCAATTATTTACAACATACAAATCATTTTATATACAATATATTATGATATATGAGGCTATATATCATAATAGTAATTACATTTTTCACGCGTTACCTATCATATGTCCCGGTGGGTATCTATGCTTTAAACAATCATATTTTTAAATTTTGTTGTTGAAGGAAAATAAATCATTGTCTCTGACGTTTATTAATATAAATACCAGAAGAGAGAGATATATATTATGAAAACGTCAAACGTAAAAGTTCCATTACTTTATAGAAGTTGGCTATCGCTAGATCTTGCATAGATAGAATGTTCGAGAGAGATTTATTTAGATAAATAGATTGTGTCATGATAGAAATTTTTCAATAACTTTACCGCTATTCAATAGCGTGTATACTCTATCGCTTAGTGGCGAGCACTTGTCCGTGCACATACAAAACGAGTATATATACGGGTATTCAACCATAATCTCTCTATTGCCGTTCCCTCCAAGGCTAGTCGCAAGACGCTGGCTTATCACACGTAAGCGAGTGTACCGCGCTGATAGGATCTCCCGAATATATATACAAGTTGCTCGAAGAAAAACACGTTTGCAAGTAACAAGTATATATTTTTACGGCATAAGAAAACAATTTTTTCTTTGTACATACAACGTAATATCAGGTTTCTGATTATTACGGCGAATAAAGAGCGTCGCCTGTTCAGTCTGATCGCGACAATTCATCTACCTAAATAAATCGTTTTCTGATACCCATGGAAATTCTAACAATAATCAATTCTTTAAAAAAGCAGGAATTTTGTGCTTGACGTTTCTATCTATATCTCTCTATTTATAAATATGGATAGATATTGATATATAGACAACATAAACATCGGTAAATATTACAGACAGTATTTATTTTCTTTCAATAATAAAATTTAAAGTACATAGTAATGTAAAATAAAAATATAATATTTTAAAAAATATATCAAAATATGTAATAAATGTGCGTTATCTATCATCATTTATCATAAAATTGTATTCAACGTTAAAAATTCATCGAACTGAATAAAAAATATTTATTTAATGTAGAATTAAGGTAGAAAAATGCATAAATATATGAATGTTTAACATTTTTTAAAATTTTCAATATATTTATATATAATAAATATTAAATGTATATTAAATAAAAAATAAAAAGACGTTAAACAATAATATACACCTTTTTTTAATATCCATTTGTGCATCATTGTGATGTAAAATTATGTCTAAAATGATATAGAGTCTGGTGGGATTTTTCCCTGCTACTTTCACGACCCTGTGCCAACAAAATTTGCTGTGAAAATCGGGGTTACCAGGAAAGATTATTATCTTTTCGCACACTATATAGGTGTTCTCTTTTATAATACGAAAACTGTCGTATAATGACCAAACTAAAAAAAAAGTCAAATTGACTTTGTATCTTCTAAAACTTGTTTGCAATAAACGATACTTGCAACGTCCGGTTTTTCAGTTTCTAAATATTTTCAGATACTTCTCTTTTTTTTTTCTCTTTCCCTGTCTCATTTTTAGCTCTCTCGAATTTCCCAGTTGAATGGAAAAACGAAAACTTGTACTTTGTATTGTGAAACTGTCGCGTATCACGCATACAAGAGAGTTACATTCACTACGGCCTTAAAATTAGCTCGCGGAGTTACTTGCGTGCGTCATGAAAATCGAGCTCGCGAATCGCATTACATACTCATTCCTTTTTCCAATTTGTGCGCGCGGGTACTCGCGCGCAACACAAGCTCCACTCAAAAATTAGTTTTCTGTCCTGCGAAACGAAGTTAAAAAAAAATGTCAGCGAGGAAAACGTCACACCCGGGTGGCAGAAATCCGGAAATCCTAATTTCGCGCTTGTCGCACGCGCGCGCGTATCTTCGCCAGGCCGCTCGAGCACATTCGCTAATTAGCGCGATGCATGAATCGTTAGGTACCGCCGGCTGCCGCGCTCTATCCTCCTATTGCCCGACACGCAATCACAATTGCGATGCGATGCGGCATTTAACGGAGCGGAGCCAGGTAATGTGGCGCGCGCTCAGGTGCATCCGCAACCCTCGAAACTCAACGCAACTCGTACGCTACGCCGACCACCGCGCGCCGCGCCGCGCCGGCGTGGCCTGTGTGATAAATGGCGATCAGATCTTGAACGTCTCCCCCTGGTAGGCGTACGCGCTGGCGTGCACTCACGTAAATCCCATTATGGAAGTACCGAATCGATCCCTCTGATAAATTTCTGTAAAATCGGTGCGAGTGCGCGAGATCGAGAAGGAGCGCCGAACTTCACCGGTCGGATGGAAAACGAGTGAAACGTGATTTCAAACTGCGATTCCCATTACATTCTCTTGATATACCTTTAATTTGTTGTTTGCACAGGATGATTTTGCAGAACGCAAAAGCATATAAAATGAAGCCATACAAATGAAGAATAAATATCCGGTTAACATAACATTCACTTCACGAAGCAAACTGCGTCATAAATACAAGCGACTGCGTCATTTATTTTATTCGTGGTAGCTAACAGTATATGACGACTGTAATATATCTGATATCTTGATAAACAATTTTAATTGTAGTATTCACTTACTTTGCCAGGAGCATTGTGTGCTCAACGTTCCTAACGTTGACCGCAACATTTCAATGAACATAATGTAATTTTGCTATTTAATGAATTTACTTTTCTAATTAAAATATATTTTGTCTTTACGAACAAAACTCTACATGTCGAGAAATTTCACGTGGCAATACTATCGGTTGTTATAAAGCGCAATAATTTCGAGAAACCGCATTAGAATTATTCTAATTATGAAAAAAGTTGAAAAAAATTTGTGGCATATCTATTTTTATTCAGTTTCATCGACAATAGAAGCGCGAGATCAGGTAGCGGTAGCTTTACTGCCGATGCAGGATTAACAGCGTACATACGGGGATGCGCAGGCAGCTGCGTGTGACGCGTGATTGATCGAGAATGTGTCAACTTCACGTTACAGTACGACGCGTCAACACCTCGGCCCTACTATTACGAGCTCGACATAATAGAATTATAGTCGACATCCGAGCGAGCTGACGGCGCGGAAGCGACGATGAACGCGGCAATCGGTAGTCGCGAGAGGAGATTCGTTTTAAGGAGGCTGAGGCCCCGCGCTTTTTTAAGCCCCCAGCAAACACCAACTAATCAAGCATTATTTGCGTCGTCAATGTTACTGTTAGTTGATATTTGCTGGGCCATTACTTAGACCGGCATTCATAGTCGGTTCTTATTTCAAGACTGTCTTAAGTAATGTCTTAAGATGCTAATACGGCTCTGTGATTGGTTAATGACATCTTAAGATTGTACTTAGGACGATCTTAATTAAATATAAGAACTGACTATGAATACCGGCCTTTGACTCATTGTCAGATCTCATCTTCAAGATTAATTTAATTGTGGTAGATAAGAATGGAAGTAATTAGAATGGAATTTTATTCTCAGATATAGATCTCAGATTCAAAATACAATCGAAAACGGAGTCGAGAGATAAAATAATTCTGTAAAAGCTGACTTGAGATTAAAAAATAGGCCTAATCACATATAAAATTTTATATTAAATTTCATATATTTGAGAAATTAATTTATAATTACGTTAGTAGTAACTGCGTTAGTAGGTAATATTAATTTGAAAAATCCTGTAATATCATGTATGATCTTTAGTTTTACTGTGCTTTTACATGGCTTCACTTAGAGAGATTGCTTTCATAAGTGCATATGGTATTATAGACGCTTTTACGTTCGCAATAATCCTGTTAAATAAGCTAAATATTTGCACAGCTATTGTTACACCATGAAGCAAATATTGTAAGAGCTGCTACATAAAATTATGACGGTGTTTACTTAGATTCTATTAGAAATACGTCGCTCCAGTTTCAGATTATAAATAGCTTGACTTACAATTAGTTCGATTGGTTCTCTTGAAAATAGAAACTTCAATTTTACATCTCTATAAATTCATGAGAAAATAATTACTAACTATCTAATAATTACTAATCTAATCTAATAATTACTAATTATAATCTGTTTATTCAATTAATTACTATTCACATAATTTATTTAGCTGTAAGGAGACTACAATTACATTATTATTAAAAATATTATACAAATTATTAATAATAATAAACTATTTATCCATAATAATTATTCACTTAATTACTTCAAAAAAGAGTAAACTCTTCTTATCAAAATAATTTTATATTATTATACCATTTTTCTCAAGCAACGTTATATGCTGTAGAATACTAAATAAAACATTAATTTTATTCATATTTAGAGATATTGTTAGTAATATTAAAGAATTCAGATAAATTTTTATGTGTATATATTTTGATTTTGAAAAAAATATATATTACTACAAATATAATTTTCAAGTTACTTTTTTGGGCTGCTTTTATTGGGCCCTCACCCCAAAAAAACTAATCTACCAGCCCAATCTGTATCAGTGTAATAATGATATTGCTTATTAATAGATATAAATTTGAAATATAAAATTTAGTAAATGTATACATTGTAAGTGTATACATTTACTGATTTCACGCTTTTACTGTGATATATATATATATCGTTTATCTCCAAAATACATTAAACTTTAACATATAACGCATATAAAATGGACGTGATAGATAGCTCTCGGTTAAATAGAGCGTGATGGAAGCGTCGAAAGTTCCAATGCTGGCTGATGTTTTGCACAGCCATTGCAGTTGGCGAATGGGTCAATGTGATGCGTCGCTGATCCCTGATCGTCCGTTTAGCATAAGTTACACGACGGAAATCATGATCTTTCGGTACATTTATGGCTCCGGTAATTTAGTTGCGGTATATAGAATTTATCCTATCAGTGCAGAGCAATGTTTTCGTGTACTCTACAGAGCAATGTTTGTCATGCACGCGTTTTTCAAACCCCTGAACTATTTTGCGAGAATGGCATATTTACTTAATGTAGATACCGATAACGTTTTTCGTTGCTGTAAATAAATAGAAAATTGCAAGACTGCTATGTTCCACAACGATATCAAACATAAATGCATATATAGCTATATATGCATGGTGCGCATTATTGAAGTAACGGAAGACTTAATGGGGTAATTTATCTCACTTACTAACGTATCCTCTTGCATGCATTAAGTCCAAGTTAATAGAAATGCGAAAAATAGGAAAGGGCGACGAAAGCACGGAAAGAAGAATAGAGGGTGAGAGGGGACGGGAGCATGGGGATTGCTTTTATGACACAAGTTCGCCCATGAATAAAATATCAAGGAACTTTTGCGGCAGTCACCCAGCTAACCGACTTCCCTGTCCCCGGCATATGCGAGTTATCGTGCTAGGCACAACTTATCGATGAGTATTCCGCGAGGATTCCCACTGATATCGCGATGTGTCGGTATTCGAAAACGTGCGCGGATATAAAAAGTGAATGCCGTTTACCATATAATGGCATCGCGTGACATTAACGAATGCACGCTTGTTACGATTGTTTCATCCTATTATGGTAATCTGACATAACTTCCATCGTTAGTCATAAATGCTTTCCGACTTTACTACTGTCTCGATATATATGTTTCCCAATCGAACAAAGCTTATATACAGTGTCAGAAGTAACATGCATCAAGCTCGAATAATCTTGAATAGAACAAAAAGATTTATTTCTAAAAGTTAGGGAAAGAGAAAAAGAGAGGAATAGCTATATTGAAAACAATCTAAAAGTATAATCTATTGATATGTATATTACTTGAATACTCCTAGTTGTTATAATTTCTGCATAACTCTTGTCGATCTTCTTTCGTCAATTTCCATTTTGCAATTTTATTAAAAATTAGACACGGAAGTTGTGAGAAGTCATAGTTTATGTCGGATAAAGAATCTCTGACCGCGTGACAGTAGATAAAAGTAACAATATCTAAAGACGAGCATCTCAAATAAAGATCTTTTTTTAAATTTAAACCAGCTATAAATCCATATCAATGTAATTGTGTGTAAAAAAGGCTCATCAAGATCCATGCCAAATCCTTTTTATTACGATAATTTGGCAAAGTTTGCTCATAGCTATATTTTCGTTTTACTGTTTCCTTGAAATATATGTACATGCATATTTGTATCGATTCTGTATAGTGTATGTTCCTAGAAATATATAAGCTAATGTTAAGATATTTGTCTTCGCAAAAACTTAAATTTTTCCTTTGATTAAAAATAATAATTTTCTTAAGGAGGTTCTACAGATAATGGATGTATCTGAAAATTGGAAAAAACTTTATGGACGTATAAATTGAGATGCGAGAAAAGTGCTCGAAAAATTTTAGCATCGGTTACCGTGTAAAAATTTGCAAAAATGAATTTTGAAATCACAGTTTTTAACATAAGCTACATACGGCAGAGAGGCTCTTGGAGACAGGAAACGAGATATTAATTATATAAAGACGACCTACCAGAGATTAAAAAAACGGAGCTCTTATAGATCTTAATCTAACCTTTTCAGAAATATCGAGAAAAACAAGGGTTATCGCGTAAAATTTTGTGATATTGGCTATTGAAACAGGCCATATCACAGTTCACGTAGCGTGCTTCGAATAACAAGGGAGATTTGGCAATGTCGCAGCGACTGCACCCGCGCGAAAAGTGTACAGCCAGTACAGCACCACAGTATGACAGCACCTCAAACTTAAGCACCTAACATTTACGAGCGCTTACGGAGAAGTACTCGCTCTAGAATTATGTGAAATTGTGAAATAACCACGGTCATATGAGCAGAACTGTCAAGTTCGCGACGTTACCACATTTTCTTCCATTATAAGCCGCCAGAGTCAAAAAAGCACTTACACGATATTTTTAATTATTCCTCGCTTCGACTAATATGGGTATGATATAAGCTCTAACGTCATCAAAATTCACGAAAATATTTTATGAATACTTAGAATCGATGAATTTGAAGATTTTCTCTTCATCTCTCAACTGACTAGAGAGTACCTGTAGAACCTCCTTAATGTAATATTTTTGGTGCACTATTACACATTATGAAAAGAGTAAAGGTAAAAATCGATTATAATTTGTTTTAATCGTACTTTTAGATATTGTTAAAAAATTTTATCAAAATGCAATCTTTGATATTTAAACAGTAAGACGTAAAAATATCAACGTGCGAAGACTTATTTTCTCCTTAAATTGGTAATAAGATACGTAATGTCTGTTTATCATATTTCATCCCGTTTATTTAGTTCGAATATTGTTTACTAAAACTCGTAATGAATAATATTCATTATGAGTTTCTGTAAACTTTTGTACAGGAAAGTAACTCCGCTAAGTAAGCTTAACTACCATTTGGCTTTAATCTTTTCCAGAATACACGCCGATGTATGAATAAACTTGAATATTGAAATTCCAATCTTAAATGCGATATGGTAAGAATCATTTAAATATTTTGCACAGTAAAAGTTTCGTATAGTTATTACGTTAGTTTCTAAAATTGCCCCGGTGCATCCTCTGCGAAGGCTTTTACTTTAAAATCAGGTTTTCCGTACAAACAAGCTTTAACAAGTTTTCGTCAACAATTTTCTACAACCAAAGCAACAGTAAAGTTTACTAAATTTATTAAAAATTAGTGAAAAGTCTCTTTTCTTCCTTTCTCTCTCTTTTTCTCAAAGAAAAATTCTGGAAAAGATGAGTGATCCACTACTTATATTTCATTAATAGTAAATTAAGCGCTCTTTATTATTAGAGTTTTGCGGTGCCGAGTTTTCGATCATTGATTCTCGACAGTAACGTACGCTGTTTACGTCAACCTGAATCGCAACGGAGAACGACTGCTGAGAAAATCCGTGCGCCGTGTATACGAGTATACGTGTGCGCGAGTTGAAGCATACAGCGAATTTGTATGTGGTCGCATGATAAATTCAGACGCATCTGCACATATGCAGCTGCAAGCACAGCTCAAATCTACACCTGCTAGGCTGATACATGGCTGATTCTGCTTGTTTCGCATAAAATATGTAAATCTATACGTATATTGAAATATATGGCGCGCCGCGTTGACTTCATTTTTATGAGTTGAATACCTTTCCGGAAATCCCCTCATCATTTATCCAAATGTAATTTCTACTGTGCTTTGATATATGGCAGCTATTAATGCATGTTTCTTAAAACCTTGATGTTAGAAAGATAAATTGTAGTCATGATTCGTGTCGGCAGTCGTTTGAATTGCTACCGTAATGCAAGCGTCCGTAACAGACGGAAGAATCTTATCGCGCGTAGCGTGCATTACGTATTCCGTCAGTCTTGTCATCGTGTGCACTCTCCGCTTCCATCCACCCGAAACAAGTCCCGGTGCTACTACCAGCAGGTTGCACCATTATCCCTTTGTTTCGCCATCCCCCGTCTTTATTGCTTTTTCGTTCGCTCCTCCCATCTGCTGGCTGGCTGACTTCCTGAAGTCTGCTAACTCAATACCGTGAAAGGGATCCCTAACTGAGAACTTAATAATCCAATTTTCATTGTGCTCCGCCGTTTACACCTGCCACTGCCGTTATTCGGTCCGTACGTACGCGTACTTCCGTATCCCCCATAAGTCTAATATTCTAGCTATTCTATTCTCCAGCTATTCTATCTCCAACTAATTTACAAATTCATGCATGGCAATGCGCGAAGATTCACTTATGTGAATTCAAGCAAATAAACGTGTACATCTGGATGCTGCAGTAATTAAATACTTCACCTAATGTCTAATTAGTATTTAATAATTTATGAAAAATAATATTTAAATCAATTTTTATTTCCGAGGCAGCGCTGTTTGAGAAAATAGGTAAAGATACTGTAAGGAAATATGCACAATCCGTTGTCGGATAGTTCCAGCGAGCTCGGAGGAATGATTAATTAAAAGATGACAGGCAAGCAACAAGTTCTTGCGACAAACTCGGAGGATGGGCGTCGACAGTCGAGTACCTTAACGAAATTGTGGTCTAGATTTACATTTTTAACCCATCGTAACTAAATTTCGCCTCGAGTAGCCTCAAAATTACGTGAGACGGCTTATTCCGTTTCTTAAATAACGTCAACCGTCTCGACATGCGTAAAATAACATGCTCGCATTGTTCGCGTTCGGTTTTTGAAAGCCCGAAAAACCATGTCGCACCTGTAGAACGCGTCTGCTTTGTGGTTCACGGAGGAAATGCAAGTACCGCGCGTATGTCTCCTTTATTTCACGGTATAACGTTTCTAAAAGGACTGTGCAGTGAGGAATTTTCGCTGCATTGTCCTCATTCCATCGCCGCGGAATATAATCGCGTATGCGCACAAGCTCCATAAGTACGCCACTTCCTCTCCACTTTATCCCTCTTCGTCTTCCTTAACAAAGGACGTCTTCGCGCGCGTGAAATGTTTTATTAATTAAAAAAAGTAATTACGCGCTCGAATTATCGTCGAAATGTTGTTGAGTTTGTAGAACTGCGCGTGCACAAATTAGCGTAACATGACAAAGATGCTTTGAGTACCTTTGCAAGGGTAAATACGCGCCGTAAATGCAATCCTATACTCGAAAGGCCAGCATCGCGAGTAAACGATGACTTAGATGCTGCTCGCCCGAACGACCAAGACGCTTGAGAACTCAACCCAATTCGACAATACTGCAATCGAACTTGGCGGAAGCTTAATTTACATCCAATTTGCAGCCGTTAAGATAGTTAAAGAAGATAGTTAAGTTACTTCATTGACCTATGTCTATAATTACTCTTCTGACAGTTCGCGAAGGCTCCCTCGTTTCTCTTTTATGCAAGTTAATACAAATTTTATTTCGCTCTCCTCCTTTCTTTCCACTTGCAGCGACAGCGTCGAATAAAAAATCCTCCAAACTTTTTCTTAGATTAATCCGCGGGCAGAGCGGATTGCCACGGGTAGTTATTTAATGCATTTAGCGAAGGAGGAGAATCTTCCCGAACTGAATCTTCTCGTTGGGCACATATGAGCTTCAGCTAAAACTTCCGACTAAAGTTAGTCCGTGACGCGCCCCAAGCATATCGGTGCATCCGTTTCCGCTACTTTCGGAAACTCGGTGTTCCGCGAGCAGACTCTTAGCCGCAAACGAAGTTGTCCATCCGGAAGTTTACTGATACACTCTCCTAATTCGTCCGTACTGAGTTGCAGCGAACGTTCCATCAGGAAAATAGATGGTATCTTTACGAATCTCCGAAGCTTGTCGTATGATTCTGTTCAATGCCAATCGCGGTACATCATGCAGAATCACGCTCAGTTATACGCTGTCGAATTGCAATCGTACGCGGTATTGATCGAGCCGCGACACGAACGACACGAGTTACGACAGCGACCGTGAACATGACCGAGCCAGCAGTCTCACTGATCATTATTCAAACACGCGATCATTATTCAAACCCGTTGAAACTGATCAACTTTGATTGGAGAAGTTTCCAGAGCTTAAGAAAAATTTTCCAATTTTTAGCAGAAAATTATGTGGAAATCTTTAGGCAATAATAAAATAAGGTCTGTTTATATATACGGTTTAAAAACTCGACAAATTTAACTAGTTATACATTTCTAACGTGAGGCTTGTTCTTTATGACTTATATCCAATGATATATTTCAATCAAACTGTCGAATATTGTCATCACACACATACTTTAGCTCTGTATTAAGTTCTCGGATTACGCAAGGTCTCAAAATTCGCGAATTCCGAGATAGATGACGAATCATTAGTAGCAACAGCGCTTCTGATATCTCCCGTAATGCTGATCGGGACAAGTTAACAGACTGAACTTCCTAAACATAACGATGCTGTCACCCAGGCGTTCTCGCACAGTAACAGAAGGATCAATCCACTCTCCCGCTAAGACTCCCCGATAGTTCCAGTAACTGTAGGTAGTTGCTTCCTGCTACCGGACTACTTACTCGTGAACCCGTCGCAAGCCGGTCTAGTCCGCACTTTGTTACGCGAGACCGAAGTTGGTCGTGAACAAGTTCGCTGCATCGCGCTCCGCGCGGCTGCTAATTTATCCTGACCGGCGAAACAAAGCCCACTGGGTATTGAATTTGCGGCCGGCAACTCTCCCCTCCCCTCCCCCCACTCTTTCTCTTTCTCTCTCCCCGCTCCTCTTTATCTCTCTAGTCTTTCGTAGACCGTCGGATATTGCAGCCATGGTCTTTCTCCATTAGGCTGCACGTCCGATATCCGTCTCAATATCCGCGAAGATATGGCGATCTTTGGGGTCGAACAAGAGAACCGGAAATTCGCGGGTCGGCCAAGCATAAGGAGCTTTGAGAATCTGCATTGAATCACGCTCGGTCGCTTTTGCTTCTGTCACTAATCGAAATCCTCAACGATTCATACCATGGTTAAGCCATGTATAGCCGCAAATTAACGAAAAATATTAACGAGAAATGCGTCGTAAGTACAGATGTGTTCCTTTTATTGAAAAAGATTCAAGTTCTAAAAATTTAGAATAATTAATATATTAGATTTACGAGAAATATAGGATAGAAGCGAGTCAATATTTCTATTTATTCATCTTTGAGAACTCGAAAGAAGTTTGTCAATCTTTATCGCTAACTAATATTTATTGCTAACTTAACTATTAATTTTAAATATTAATATTTTACTATATTTCTTTTGTAACTATACTAGCATTTTAATATCAATAGAAGTCACTTTTTCACAGCTTGACCTTTCTATGATCGAGAAAATATTCAATAGATATAGCATGTTTCCTATATTTATGTTATAGATTAAAAAGAGACTATCACAACAAACATCGAGAGACGGCGTTATGTTTGCAGTATACTTTAATGGGAAATCTCTCGAGACGCACTATCATCATTCTTTTCTCTATCGTGCTTTAGCTTCCCTCCACGTTCTAACTGCAAGCAGTCGCGGCTCTCGAATCGAACGAAAAGGAAGACTATCGATTTGCCGCGGTGGTGGAGGCGTTTCATGCGAAACGCTCGATTATGCATGCCCGATTCCGAATAAAAATTCAGACGGCAAACCCGCCGCTGTCCCAATCCGTTGCGACGTGTGCCACGCGACATTTTTATTTTCCGTACAGCCGGTCGAGCTAGCTCTCTCTCTCTCTATGTTTCAGCGCGATGCTACACGATAAATCTGTCTATACTTACATTTATATAAATGTACCCAAAAATCGTATTTTTTAATAGCGTATGCGGAAGGATAACTAAAAATATAATTTTATTGTGTATAAATAAATTAATTCTGTGCAACTGACTGAGCTGACATGATCAGTTGTTCAACGTTGCCTAAGATAACGACTAATTCCATTCAATCGTGCATTAAAAGAAGAATGAAATAATTTGTAATGGTTAAAATGTTGCTTTAGTTAGTCTGTCAATACTATAGATATTTGCTATAGAATACATATAAGAATAGTACACATAAAAAACTAGAAACTAAAATTATCTGAGTAATAAAATATTAAAATACTTAAAGATATTCATAAAGGCTTTTATTCTAATTAAAGAATCATATTATTTCCCATTTCATAAAAAAATTCATTCCATTTTAATGGAAAAATTCGTTCCATTTTAATGGGAAAAGTTGAATTTATAATTAAAAGATTTTTATATTCGTGTACTCTTATTCATATACTTTTAATCATAAACATAATTAAATAAATTGTGTTTTTAATTTATTTAGTATTATTTGTCATATTTGTCATACTTTTTATTTTTATTAAATAATAATATAGTTTGTTTAATATTAAACATTAAACATTTTTTTATTTTAGTTTACAAATTCATAAAATCGTTGTATTATATATAAATTGTTAGTATGAGCAATTTGTATAATTAAATTTTAAGAGATATTAGGTAAATGGTGAGTATTTTCTTAAATGGATACACAAGTTAGAAAACGTTATACAAATTGGGATAAAGTTACTTTACTTGACTACGCCCTTCGATCTCTTTCATTCCCTCTGATAGCACGTCGTTGACCTGCAACCACGTGCACGCGAATCTATCACCAGATTGAATTTCCCAGCCCGACTTCCTCGAATCGGAGAAACGTGGATCAAGGAGCCATTTTGGAGTGGAAACGCGCACGAGAACGGGAGAGAGCAAACGTTGTTCATAGCGCATTTCTCGTGCTTCGAGACCTCCGTGAATCTACAAATTTCCGGTCTTCTTATTCGATACTGAGAGGGAGACATCATATCGCTATAGATGCTCAAGTCGGAAGCGGGAAAAGCATGTGGAGAAAACATATCGGATATTTGGCAATGCACTTTTAGTATGAAACTTTCGATAAAATCTTAATTTTTTAACCATAAGCGATTTATGTGACGATTTAAATTGAGATATCAAGATCTTTTTGGATCAATTCAGCGTTTCACTAAAAAAAAACTGAAAAGTTATACATATCTGTATATTTCCTCAATGCGCTACGATTTTGTTATGATATAATTTTCATAATTATTAAGGAAGTTATGCCGGTTTTTTTATGAATATCTGAGCATATTATAAGAATAATTAATAGATGATAGTGAATAAAATAAAATAAATTTATACCGTCACAGTTTTAGTTTAAACGTACGAGATATTTAATAAAGCTCTGCGACGTAAAAATATCTGTTCATGTGGAATTTACCATAAAACATTTTTCTCTTTTTATTGTTTCTCTTCTCGTGTATATATAAACCTGTTAACGCAAATTTACGACCAATATTACATTGCACTTTTCAGAACAAATTAACAGCAAATTACAGTATAAATAAAGATTGGAGGGTTTCAAAAAGATAGGATGGTTTACGTTCCACGAATCAAAGCGAAACGGCGGGATTTAATTTTGAACTCCGACAACTGGGATAATAAGATTTCAAGACCAAATACACCGCCGTGCAACCGCCTGCGCAGAGAAAGTCAATACTTCTCTTTTCATGAGCTATCGTTACAGCTGCTATTCTTTGTGTATCTAACACTCGAAAAATATCATCTTATTTTGATGGTGATCTTAAAATCACAGAAAATCACAGTTCAAAGTGTTAATATTTTGCAATGAACAATATGTATCATTTATAAAGAATTTTTGCGCACATTCTCCTATAATATTCCGTAAGTAACATCCCAATGCGTGTCATATTATGTGGAAAAAATAAAAATAATTAAAGTGATGCAATATACTGATACTGCGAAAATGATTTTATCAGACTTCATTAATGTTATTAATATTACGTAAAAAGAAATTATATGCTCTACTTTAATGACTTTATTCCGTTGTTACAATACCCCCTTCGGATATTTGTGTTTTTGGCATTTTAATGCAACGTGCGATAATGATGAAAGACAGTGTAATTACTTCATTATATATGCATGAGATTTATAATGTAAACGAAAGATCCACGCGCCAATAAATCGCCATTAACCCAAAAATAATATAGCGCGGCAAATTAGTTTGGTACTTGTGTTTGTGTGTGATCAATATATAAAATGAACAATATATAAAATATATTTCTTATATTTTATATATACTTATATACATATATATTTTATTTTACTTATTTTATTATATATCTGATATTATTGTTATTTTCTTCATCTTTCATTAATTGTTTTTGCAAATTTAATTTTTACGATTCCGATTCTAAGATCCTACTTTCCCGTGTCTCGATATTCCAGATCTCGATATTATGATTGTACGTCACTGATCCTCGATTATAGTACGTAAAAGACTCGAGGGGCTACGCAAACACACGGCCGGTCCTCGTAAAAACTTCAGAAAGGTACTGACGGCAATAAAATCCGGTAATTCGTTGCTATCAACATGAAACGTTGAGAACAGACACTTGCCTGTATAGCGGACGCAAACAAATTCTCAACTTTTATCGCGTGTCGTTTCGCATGTAATTGTATTTTTATTGAGTTCACTGATGAAGAAAAGATTATTTGATTAGAAAAGAGATAAAACATTTTTTTACTATCTCTTATCTCAATAACCTACTAATGGACTTTCCTGAAATAATTTACAGCTAAAATAAATGATCGTAAAAATGATAGTACAAATCATATCAGTCAATTTATGATCGCAAATGCTCTTTAGTACGCTACTTTCTATTTTTTACTTGAAATCTCAATATAACAAATTCAACACTTACACGAATATAAGAGACACGGGCTAATTAAGAACCAGACGTAGTAAATAATACAAGAAAGTTATTTTTATTTTAAATTTTTACATATTTTCCAACCTTAGTCTGACAATTTAACCGGCGCGGCGCGCAGTTTACAAAGGTAGAAAATATGTAAAAATTTAAAATAAAAATAACTTTCGCGCATTATTTACCGCGTCTGGCTCTTAATTAGCTCGTTTCTCTTATATATTCGTAGATTTCCAACGGAGCCTATACATCGAATTTTAAACACGTACGCAGTTACTAAGTGATTCGACTTGTTCATTTCAAATTTATGTATTTGAAATATATAAAATATTTAATAATATATTCCGATATGCGTTTAAATTTAACCAACGTTGACTTATATACAGCATACATAAACGATCATATAACAATAATCGCGTTGCAAACTGAACGATTGCCACATGACGAATGGCGTCGTTATAATAACTTTGCACCAGTAACGCGAATCGAGGGAAAACGAACGCGATCGCTCTTTATACCGCTATAAAACTCGACAAAATGAAACTCGTGTGTGATCGTCGCGCAGGCTCGTCCTTTTTCCTGAAGATCTCGGGATTTCACGGGTAACGAGTCAATTAGTGAACTTTTTCCTTAATCCTATTTCCCGTCTCCAATCTTTCAAGAGGTCCTTAGAAATCCCGACAAGACTTACCGTAGAATATCGAGCTTAGCCGCGCCGATGAAAGCGACGTTTCCTTCATTTTACGAAGCCGAGCAATTGCAGGAGAGTGTATCTCGTACGGTAGGGCGTGAGACGATCAGAAAACAAGACAGCCGCAATTTTATTAATTACTATTATCGGCCGCTCTCTTTCTCTCCGCGTTGGCGCCGGACTCAGGACGTTCGCAGTCACGTCGAACGCTATCGAGAATTTTATTGCGTCCCAGTTGGCTCATTTACTGCAAGCTTATACGAGTTTCCGGCCGAGTGTTCGAACACGGAAATCGAATTAAAGTCGCGACACGGAGAGCCGCTTCCAGCCTTTCTCATTGCATTTTTATAATACCGAACTGGACGCGCACGGCGAGAATACGCGATGCGATCGGTCGCCGCTCCGCTGGTCACGATGTTCCTCCGAAACTATGAGATCCCATCTCTGACTATTTCACGCTGTCGCTTTCGGGGCAATCCGTATCTAGTGACCTGGTATACCTACTCAAAGAACATTCCGTCGCTCTAAATTCCGAATGTTGCCGTGACCGTCCCCGTGGCTGCGTGACTTTTTCAAGGGCGACCCGCGCGAATCGGAGTGACAGCAAATTCTTCCTCCACGAAGAAACTAATTCCACTTTTGGGCGACAGAGCGGGAAGAGAGTACCAACGAGTTATCTGATCTTTCACAAAAGAGAAGATTGTCGCTTCGTAGAGTTGTGGATTTCTTCGGATGAGCTTTTCGACTGTAGCTACTTCGACGTGCGTCACGTAAGAAATGTCATTCTTGTTAGTATCACGGTTGACCGATTTCGTTGCCGATAATTGTCCTCGTAATACTCCGTGATTACCTGACAGAGGATTGTATTACAGATGAACAAAAATATTTTTCACAGTGGAAAATTACATTCTAGATATCGGAGATTATTTGAGTATAATTGTCTTAACATGATTATTTTTCTAACGTCTCATATCTTTCCATTTTGTATTTTGCAATCGTTGACGAAGAGAAAAAAGACCTGTGAAAAAATCCGCGGTATTCATGTATGAAAAACTCACATATGAATTTCGCTTTTGTTTTTATTGTACGATAAGATACCGGAGATACCTTATTATGGACAAATGAATATAATGTAAAATCAGTGAAAGTACGGCAGATGACGACGTCTCATCATTGGTTTTTATTTGAGGACGTAAAAAAGAGTATATTAAAAAAATTATTTCTTAAAATAACTTCTGCATAATAATTCTGACAGAAAATGTAAATCAAATACGTGCAGAAGACAGAAGCAAGCGAGTAATTGAGATAAAAGTAATATTTAATTTTGAAAAACGCAATATTTATATTTAAAATAATATAAAAATATCGAGTTACACGTACAGAAAGTATTTTAGTTAAAATATTTATTTTAAAAAAGATTATAAAATATTTTTAACGTAAATATAAAAAATATTTTAATTAAAATTTTATTAATAAATGTTGTTTAAGAAAATTTAATAATTCTTATGGCTAAATAGGTTTTGTATAAAATTGATATTTTGGAGCTATGTGTTTATTATAAGGCAAGATAAGAAAATTTGCGTTTTAAACTTGTAGGTAATCGCATTTCTTTAGAAAATAATATATTCAGAATATTTTCTATTATGTTTTTGTAGTATTTTTATAATATATTTGTTAAAAAATATATATAATATTTGATAAATTTGCATTAATTACATAATACTTGAAATAAATTTATATATTCATACAAAACCGAAAACTTGATATAATAAATAACAATAATAAGAAGAAGCAATCAGACGTGGTCAGCAGACGAATTGCTCAACTATAGGATCATTTCTTCGGAGCGTTATACCTGATGGAGAAAGACCGGACATAAGGGAGGGAACATAAGGGAGAAATGATCCAAGGAAAATAGAACGAAATGTACGGCCGAGTTTGTTGCGGGGATCTGATCGCGGGGATGTATCTTCTGGAAAAATCTTTTTCGTTGAGAATACTGGCACGATAAGCTCTACGAAAGCAGAGGACGACAGTCGAAAAGCTCCGAAAATCCATAGAACGAAGTGGAAGAAGTGGATAAACGTGAAAGTAAGAACGCTTGTACGGGAAAGTTAAAACAACGAGCTCGCTAATGAGACGGGTCGTCCGCGTGTAAAAGGATTTCGATTATCTATTTCTCTCGCAAAAATATCTGTATCATAACAACAAAATGGTGTGGATATGCCATGGCATTAGCTTTTGAAGTACAAGCAATTATTTATAGAAAAAGCGAGTACAATTGCGAAAACTATGAACTTAGAAATCTCGTTTCTATAAATCTTCACGTCAAAGACGGAAACAACGCCACTTCGTCGGATTCATTACAAAACTACTAAAATGTCGATCAATTATCGCGACGTTTGCTCTTCTCTGGAATTAGAAACAGCAGCGGATGCATTAGCTAAACTGGAGATGCAATTGATCGACGTGAGTGAAACCAGCCGTTAATGTATCGCGCGGTAAAACGTTCGGCGGACGCAGCCGCAGGCACTCAAAGGTTAGCCAGACCAGATTTTCTCTCATTAGGTCGGTGCTGTTCTGTCTCTCGGCTCGATCGGCCACTGAGAGCGGCCGCCCGCAGAGAGCGGAGGGCCTCGTTTCACAAGAAAAGATGGGAGAATAAACGGAGCAGGCAGAAGCGCGCGCGCGCGCGGTCGCGAGGGGCCTTTATCTCGCCGATAAATTTCGTAGATAGCGGGTGGCGAAAAAATTGGGTTAAGTCACGCGGCTGTATATCATCGATTTTCTCTCCGATTCCTGTTATACCACCTCGCGCGCCCGCTCCGTGTGCACCGTTCCCTTTTTATCCACGGGACAGCCTGCACGAATCTTTACGAGGCCCGCAGCTTCCCGTGCGACACACGATCGCGCAGTAGCCCCCGCCGCGGTGACCGCAATATCTCCGGATAAATTAGGGGTTAAATTGCGCTGCGCGCAATTGTTCGTAGCCCGGCCGTTCAAGATTATACTTGCTGTATTTATATAACATAAGCGCAAACGTAAATCTCGCGGATGAACCATTTTTTTTTTCTCGGAGCTTAATCGCCTATCTAATGCCGCGATCGTGCTGCAAAAGCGAAAATGCTACCTATATTCCACCGTCCTTTAAATTTCATTCTGACAACGAAGCTGCCGCGGTGATAATTTTACGAGTGCTGTTTATACGTCGAGAAAGCCAAAATAATTACATAGGTATTTCGTTAATTAGTTTACTAACTAGTTTTTCGCGACGCCGGGAAATTAGCTCTTCCGATGCGCGAGCGCTAGAAGGTGGTTTTGTGTAATATCGGTTAATGTTGAAATTCACGACGACGCGACGTCGTGTTACGGACAAATATAAATCGCCTAAACACCGCTTTCACTTGCGCTGGTCCAGTTAAAATAAGGAAAAAATAGTGGCAATATTGCCGAGAACTCTTTGAGGTTTGATGCGAATATCGCTCTCTTTTCGACATGAAACAAATTAAATTAAAAGTTTGGAAATCAATCAATTTTGAAAATCTGTGTTCGAGTCAATGACTTACAAAAATGTTACTTCACGCATATACACACACACAAACACAAACACAAAACCACTTTCCGTTAAACTATACCTCTCAAAAACCAAACTCTAATTACTTTTCAAAAACAAGAACCTTTGACTCTCTACAAAAAATTGAAATTTTTTTCTCTTTATGAGAAATATTAAAATTTTTTCTTTTCTCTTTACAACTTTGTGTGCTAACATTGAATATAGCTTAATCGTTAATTATATTTTTTGAACAAGTTTCGCGTTAAATACCACCGCTTACTATTTATTTTTAATGGTTTTATTCGTCGAAACTTTTTCGGCATGCATTGTAATTAATTCTGCCAACAGTTTGCTAAATTAAATTTTTCTACAATCAAACATTTATGAAAGAAAACAGAAAATTCGTATTATTATATTAATAATTTCACTATAATATTTTTTATCAAATACTGCGCTCCTTGTGCAGCTGCACGCTTATATCAACTTTACACATCGCCGTACATTGTATATATATTTTACAGAAAGAAGTTTCAGAATGACTTCACATCAGTCGAAAATGTCCGATTTCAAGATTTCAGTTGACTTTACACTCGATAAAATGCGAGAGGGTCCTTAAGCGGACATTATTACTTACTCTTACTGAAAGACGCAAGTTTCATTTGCGCCCAATTCTTTGAAAGTATCCTCGACTTGAGCGCAGTATCGTTTCGAGGGTACTGTCGCGATTGAAGATACACACTGCTGTTACAGCAGTCCGACACAACAATTGTAAACTCGCTCTTCTCTTTAGTCAGCGTAAAGCTAATTTCACGCGCCGTTAACGTCAATTACTTGTTAAGAACGTGCATTTACAAAGTTAATGTTTACCGAAAATTTATGCAAGCTGTCTACCCGGTAATTATTGCATTAACTGCAACAGCAAATTCTTTGAGCAATTTGGAATCGGCTTAACAAGAGATCGATCGAAACTTGTTCAATCTTCGTCATTATTTGTTTATAATTATATGTATTTATCTTTACAATCAAATCTCAAACTAAACATCCGTTAAAATCTACTTTAAATTAATAAGCGATTATAATTTTATACGCAACACACCACTCTCTTTGTAGCTGTCAATTACAAGTTTTTAGAGCCTCGATTATTTTTCTTTTTTAAAAAAACGGATTCAAAGTTTTATAGAAGAATTTGTTACATCAAATGTAATTGACGCTAAGTTAATTGTTTTGTCTATTTTCGAAAGTCTGAAGTCACTTTCGCGTCGACAAAAGAAATCATCATGTAAAGGCATAACCGCGGACCTTCAAAGTTGCACCTCTTTGCAAGCCGATACAAACGTAATTTCATGCACCGCTAACATTTATAGTAGAACGTAACGGTCTCGTTAACGGCGGGATAATTTGGGGCCGTGTGAGCGTACGTGATATCAAAAGCAACGGTTTAGCCGTTTCGCCGTAGCTTCGGCCCGGCGTTTGCTCTCATCCGTGAATCTCATTAGCCCGTCGCGTTTCTACGCGAGTTTTTATGGCCCCGGCCGATCGAACCAGGATGCGAGACGACAGAGATGGGCAAATTTAAATGGGGCGCATCCGTCTGTATTTCGCAGTTAGATAACTACACGTCCCACTTATATTAAATGCGCAATAACATTAATTGCCATCTTCCAATTAGCCGCGTTACAATCGCAGATCGAAACGAAATTTCTTGCGTATTCTACTAAAAGCGCGCCATGTGACGGAAACGAATTTATCTCTCATTTTGACTGCAATTGCAGATTGAATGAGTCCGCATAGAAATTTGAATTTAAATCTGCTTATATCCTCTCGCGATTCTTCGTCGACGGCGCTCGCGCTTCACGTGGATTTAATATGGCATTGTTATATCGATTTAACGATATTGCATGTTACACATATCCGTTTTGCATCGGTAAAATTACATTCGCGGAAATATTAAAATCGTATTGTGATATTAAGGAGAGAAAGCCTTTGGCAAGCCTTTGGCAAGCTGAAATGCAGCCATACGTCGATGTTAATTATTTTACAAATTTTATACAGCGCAAATATTCTCCGCCTGATGTATATAGGTATGTATTTAAACTTGTCTGCAATCTAATTAATCAACACCGAAGTTGAAACAAAGTTGAATCGCGAAACTCACTGCGAAACATTTCCTCTGATCCTACTTTCATGACCGATCGCCACGAAAGTTTCGACAGCGATACGACTTTCGCACCAGGTAGCTGGAAATTCATCACATTTATTCGTTACTTCGCGATATCGATTGATATCGGATCGAAACTCCTAAACAGCCGCAAACCAGCTGTTTAGGATTACTCGCCCGCACCGATTAGAGTGTTTTGTGCGAATTTGCGGCGGTGGTAAATACCAGTCGGTGATAAAGCACGGAGTGAGATGATAAATCCTGGTATTGCGAAATTGCTAATGCAACAGACACACAAAACCGATTATTTATTTAAAACAAAAAAATTGTATTGTGTGTAAATTGAGATTTAATATTGCATTTATGGAACGTGACTGAAAATTGCGCTTGTGTAGAATTATTGGAATGGCGTTAAAGCACTATCGTTTGTTTCCCAATTATTTTGCAATTTTCTAATTAACTTATTTCTTGCATAATTCATACATGCAAATATAAGTATTTCTTCTTTTACTGTGACTTTGCTCGTAAATTTCTTATTAACTATGACGATAACACGCTTGCTTGAGAAAATGCATTAAAACAACATCCATTTCTCTTCCTCAAATAAAGTGTACTTTTTTGCGACTTTCTGAACATGACAGTCCGCTTGGCAAAAACCCGAAACTATCACGCTGTTATCCTGTGCAGACAATTGTGCGGGTGCCGTCGTTTTTGCCGCGTAAAGAAACGATACGACACGAGAGGCGTAAAGAAACGAAGCAGTCACGTCCTATCCTTAACGGATAAAATAATCAGTATACTTATTGATGATCTGCGATAATCGCCAAAACAAAGTGCTCGAGCAAGACATTTTAATCCCCGGCTCGTTAAATGGCCGACTAAGGCGGAAAATTATATTTTCTTTGAGATAGATAACGCGCGTTAGTTTCCCGAAAAGAACGCAAAAGTTTTCGTCTCGGTGACAATGCTACGCGGTTGTTGAATCTGTACAGCGCTCCAACGACAACAATGACGACAGCGACGACAGCGACGACGATCGTCGTCGGCAGCTATTGTCGCGATTCTTCTTTTAATTAAACACACCGTCTATCACCTTGGATGCTGTAGAAACGGATTATCCATTAAAACAACGTCCTTATCTTTTTGTTGCAAAGTCCTGCGGAAAGGAAGCACTTTAATGAAACACGGTACGGGAGAGCCGCGCACGTCGCGTCCCGCCGATTGACGTACTTCGTTCACAATTACTCCTCTTTGCGCGTCATAACGTTTCCACACTGTATAACATGGATCGTAACTGATGTTAAATAATACGATTGGAGATTAATTTTGCTCTTTGAAATGAAGATGGATAATGTTAAATTCCTGTTTGCTTGCCGTACGCAAACATACAACATGTCAACATGTAAAATACATTTATTTAAATATCCCCGTTCCGGCGGTAATTTCAGTAATAATGATTCATTGTTTCTCGTTTCCTTATTGTGTCAAATATCAAAGGTTAATATTGATTCTTGTTTCAATTTAAAGAGCGTATCTGAATAAGCTAATAAATAAAGCGGGGAAAAAACGAGTATAAAAAAATGTAACGATATGGGAGAGGCGTTGTTCTCTGTTTTGTTTCATATAAGCGGCGGTTATCTGCGAGGGTTGAAGTTCAGGGTGCGAGTAAAATGGATTACATTATTTTAATTGGTTTCGTACAGTTTCCCCGATTCGCACTTTCGTATTACTGGAGCGCAAGATGGGATTTTCATGATTAAATAAACGGTCGCGACGCAAGAGCAATTATGTTGAGAGCAAGCATTGAGAGCATTATTTCACTGGGTTACATTGCTACGCGATGTAATCCAGTGAAATAATAATTCTTTACTTCATGTTTGCGGAAAAGGTGAAACTGCTGACGCGTTTTTTCCAGTGACCATTTGAATAGCCTATTAAATTACCTGTTCGTATAAAAAAATCAACATGGCGCAACTGTAACAGAATGTACTCGGAGAAGATAAGTTGGCATAAATGTGAAATCATTCGTGCAAGGAAAATTACAATAAATTGAAATTTAAGAACGTCAATATTAACGATAAAAATTCAAAGAAAGAGCATTTTACACTTGAAAGCTTACAAAAATATTTTCCTCGCGTATATATGAGCATCTGCTCATTTCGTTAAAGATAGATTAATGTATCACGATAAAAGAATTTGTTGTTTATTAAAATGTAACATAAAGCAAAATGGCTGTAATTTGCTGTAATTATATTTTGGTTATTTATTCAATATTTTTCAGTAATTTTCTCTTTAATGTATTGATTTATTTTACAATATACACATCGTCAGAATTTCATAATATTCAAATTTATTATAATATTAAATGGTCGAATATTATGAATAAACATTAATGTTTCCATCACTGCCTTTATTATTTTTCTGTTATTTCTTCATTATTGCTGCATAATATTTTTAATATCCTCAATTCTCTCTCTCTCTCTCTCTCTCTCTCTCTCTCTCTCTCTCTCTCTCTCTCTCTCT
>NW_020212207.1:73421-104280 GCF_003070985.1 Temnothorax curvispinosus | reverse complement strand
ATGTCATATCGTTTTTACGCGCTATGCAATGTTTCTGTTTCTGTTTTCGTCACCCGGTTTGTGTATGTATAGCTGTAATCAGATCTCTGCTTCCGCCAGCGGAAATTACCGCTTGCGGCATCATCCGGAAATTCGCGAACGAACCTGTCTAATAGTAATAAGCGGTACTGCCGCTTGCTGATCCTGTCAGCGCGGACCACTTTGCCGGAAATTTTGGTAAATTAACTTGAGCTTTTGCAAAAATCTTAAGAAAAGCGTTCGGTAAATTACTAGCCATATCCTGCTGCTTCACAATCCTCTCTGTTAAATATGCGTACGGTGCTCATAGAGCGATTAAAAAGCTTAGCCCGCAATCGTATTTTATGATTCACTCGTACAAATTCAATCAAAATTAGTAATCTGCCAATCGTAACGCGATTCTTCGAGTGTTTTTATGCAGCTAATTATTTTTAACTACAAAGATACGACACGCGTTAAACATTAGCTAAATCAATTATCGTTTAGTTTTTTCATTTACTAGATAATTATGATACGCAAATATTTAAGCGTTCTTCCAAAAATCCCTCTAAAAAATCCATCTGCTGGACATTGAGGCATTTATGAGGACCGATGTGCTATCTAAATCGTGAAATGTCTAATTAATCTTCAGCCTTCGCCACCCCAGGCACATACTGATGTTTTTGCACGTTTCGTCGAGTCTCGTAGTATCAACGATAATCTGCAGCTGCATAAATTTCCAGTCGCCGCGATGGCGCGGCGTTCCAGGACGAATTCAGGTGGATCCAGAACCGTGATAATCGACCGACGCATAAATCCTTCAGGTCGAGCAAAATCGGAACGGCAAGCAGGGGAACGTCGCGTGAAAATATTTGCCTCGCCAGCGTGCTGTACATCCCTTTAGCGTGTGCTTTCATCACGGCGCGCGGCGCCTCGGGGATATCTTGCTATTATCCAACGATTCGTGGAACGACAATGACACGTGTTTAATGCAGTATTCATTAAATGTACGCGCGTTTTACAAACTCCTAAATGGAAAAAATAATTCATAACACCATCTTCATTTCAAATAGCTTGGATATACATATCAAATAATTTCCCACACATAGCCTTCCCTCTGTTAACACATTTGTATACCTACACTTTTCTAGCTTCGTAAAAATTGCATGGTAGTTTCAATTAAATTTAGCTGAACTGGATCTCGACAGAATTTTAATTTCTCTTTCAAGGTACTTAATAAGAAATACTAAAAAACTGCGAATTTTTTAGCGTAGCGTGAATAAAGGAAACCTTCAAACAAATTTTTGCTTAAAAAATTTTTATCTCAAATTGAACGGAAAAAATGAAGACAAATAAAGAAGGAAATGCGGTTTGAAGACAAACTTTTCTGATATAAAATAAACAAGAACTTTCTCGTTGCATTTTAACTATCTTATAAAAAAATTGCAGTATTAATTATTCTTATGTCATTGAACAATGTATCGCGCAAAGTTTTGTAGGAAAAAAGCGAGGCTAATACTTCTTATCAACAGGTTTAAGCTTAATTGCCCTGAAATTTTTTCCGAGTTACAGAAGCGGAGAGCAAGAAAGAACGAGATATATCGAAAGAGAAGGCATGCAAAAAGAGAGATCAAGGGATTTAGAACTGATCGATGGCAATCTGATAAAACATAAATTTCAACGGCCAACGCGGTATTTGTAATGGCGGAGAGGAATAACACGGAGATATTCGGAGCAGGACAAAGCTCGAGATTTTTACGCGCATCTCGTTGCATCGTTCTTGACAACTTTTATTTCCCGGAATAAATAAGAAGGTAATTTTCCAAAGAGCGTGGCAAAGAGAGGATAAAAGACGAAGGGATAAGGACGGCGGTAAAGCGAGATAACAAAGGATCGAGCATGATGTCCGTGATAATCGATTACTTAAAATTGTGTAAACGCGCACACACAGTCATGTACGCACTTGAAAACTGATTGTATGCGTAACACGCCTCGGTAATTGAGTTTACCTACGCTGCGCTTTTCCAGAGCACTTGACGCTGCATGCACAGTGAATCTCGTGCAATTTTGCGACAGACGGACGGATTGGGTCTCATTGAATTATCCGCTAATTTTAACCGTTTTTGTATTATACTTTAATACAAATGCCTTGGCAAAATTCCTTATTAAATACGAATGATTTTAATATTATTCTTTCGATTTATTCCACGAGTACCACAAATGATCTTGGACACGATCCAAATGCGAGAAAACATTAGACTTCGATATCAACAAAAAGTAAATAAAGTGTGTTAAATTTCTTACAAATTAGTTTTGTTAAAACATTCCACCGGTTAAAGACATTCTAAAAGCTCATTCAATTAATAACTGGCCAACTTTGTGATACTGTTGACATAGAGATCACTTAGGTTTTTTTCATTAAAGAATGAAGCAGCTTAAGCATAATTATGTATGCATTACTCTGCTCCCAGATCTAAATTTATATTAATTATTGTAATAATCACATCGAATGTGTTTAACCTAGATAATAAATAAGGAAACATCAAATATTATTCTAAATTCACCGATTTTGATTGAGATCACAAAAGAATGTATAATTTAAGTATTTTAATATACATGAAACATAACGAGTTTACTGTACAAAAATAACACAACTAAAAAAAAGATGTTTCATAAGAAAAGTATAATCTCTGAAACAACAATTAAGAATAATCGTCTTTATAATTGGATTCTTCTTACTATTTCTTTGATTATTAAATAATTAAATGGATTATTTGTATTAGATTGATCTACGAAATAGAAGAAATGTAACAGCGTTGTAGGAAAAAACCGTCATTAACGTTATTGTGGTTACGTTTCGCGTTCAAAAAGCGTAAACGAAACCAATGATATCGCACAGCGACGAGAGCGAGGAAAAAGCGAGGCGATGAATTGCCGGATCCAAGATCAAGTGATGTAATTAAATTCGACAAACCTTGTTAACAGTGCGAAACCCGTCGACCCGTCCCCGTCCGTAGAAAGGCGGCGTTGAAGAGTACGCGTCGAGACGGAAACAGCGGAAATATAGCATTCTGTAAATTTCCCAGCGAAACATTCCTCAGCGAAGCGATTTAATTGAAAATCTCGACGGCTGTCGCAACTCTGACGGCAAAACTATCTCGACACTTTTATTATGAGCACGCGCTCGTGATCGGGATTTAATATATCGCAATGTCGAGCCATATTGTATATTGTTTCCTTGAAATACAATAGCTTTCATGAAGCATTGAAATTAAGAGATGGAAATATAACGAACAAAAAAATATATTTTTTACTCTTTTTATAGACTGATTTCTTTCACGTGCTATGTTTTGTTTTAGAAATGCAATACCATACTGACAAACTCAAAAGAAATAAATCTGTTTTATTATTACCCCGTGACTAAGTTAGCCACTTTCAGTGTACTTCGTTTCACAGCAATACGTGCGCGGTTGTTGTCAAAAATATCTATGTTCATATAGCATTTCCAGTTTTTATATATTAAGAGAAAAACCAGCGTTTAACTAACTAATTTTCCCTTAAATCCACTTTGTAGAAGATATATGATTCACAACAAAGAGAGGAGAGAGACAATTCAGGACAGAATCCTATTTTTAATCTCGCACATCGCATAATACATGTGTAATATGCAAAACGTCAAAACATAAATACTGAATACGCATGTGTGTCAGCTAGACGTCAAATGTATACGTGGCATTTAACGTCTAAAATTTTAGAATTTTGTTCCACAAATCTCGCGAATTATAAGTCGTCTAAGATTAAAGCTCACTCGAGACAAATCGATTTCCACTCGGGTGTCGTCTCAATTTCTCGTTCATTTTGAAAGTAAGATATTTGAGTTAAGTTCTTGTTGTCTTTACCCTTTTCAGCTGTGTTAAATTGATTAATTTAATCCAGCTTTGCGAGTGCCGAAACGGCAAGGGAGACCATATTAGCAGCTCGTGATTATGCCCAAAGATGTTAATAATCATTATATGTACACTTCTGTCTTGCAAATATAATTTAATATTACCCCGGTACATACATGTTTACTCTCGCACAATATTACACGTGTACGTGCGATACTTGCGTGATTTTCGACGCGGTTTAAACGTTGGAAATTCAAACGTTCAGATAAAGCAAAACACCCTCCTTTCCCTCCCGCCCTGCCCACGCAATCCGCGTCACTTTTCACCCTTTCATCCACCTCGTCGATGTTACTGTGGCGAACGGCGAGGGGAATATTATATAATCGCGCGCCACATGCGGTATGAAACACGTCACGAATGCCACGGCCGGCGTGTGACATAGGTGTCCCGGCATGCGGTTTATCGAAACCACGAGTCGTAGAGCAACGCGACTAGACGTGCGACTTGCATTTAGCGTGATTCACGAGTGCGTGATTGCGCGCGATAGTTTCGTCGACGTTATGAAATAGCCGGCATTCTGCTTCAAACATCGAGTATCGCCGCCGGAACTTTTAGTAACGACAAATTATCCTCGCCGTACTCACCGAATATAAATATCGGAAAAAGCAGTGTATACTAATTAAAAACCTGTTGTGGATAATAGTTCTGAAATATTGATTACTGTACCGAATTATTACGCTTTGAACAGTCTCATGAAAATACTATATTGTATCCGCGCTAATGTTCAATTAATCCTATAGAAAGAGAGAGGTAAAATATATATCGCATAAAATCAATACTGAGCTGCGTAAAAATAATAGAAAAAAACATTAAGCTCAATAAAAAAAAAAAAAAGAAAAGAATGGAAGCGAGACACGGGCGAACGTGTCGCGAGCGATGTCATTAAAAATATAATCCGAATCCAACAAGTTAAATAACCCTTGTACAGAGAATTACTGTTAATCATATACATAATGTAGTCCTTATTTTATAAATGAGTTTTGAATTATTTTGCCAGCGCAGCGAAATATCAGTTTTGTGATGCGGCAATATTCCAAACGATTACAATAATACTTGTAAATATCGCAAACGTGTATCGCAAATATGATTTCACGTTAAATTCAACTAATCTGAGATAGAAAATACTTTCGAAGCGTCTATATGTGCTGAATTCACACAATATAAAAGCGCAAAAACAAAATACATTTAGGTAGCATAAAACCAAATACATCCTGCTGTTTCATTTTTAATACGTCGCATTAATAAAGAATAGGATGAATAAACCAACGTTCAATATATTTTTCGGACTCATAGTGTACTGTTGAATTTACAATGATGCGTTCGTCGTATTGTCCGTGAAAGAATCAAGAAAATCTTGTCACCCTCTAGTTTTCTGTAATATTTTATTTTGTAGAAAAGCTTTAAAAAGAATCCATTGTTTGCTGACACAACCGTTACAGTAAAACTCAAACATAATACAATTAAATAATAAATGTATATGTGTATGTTTAATAAATAATTAATTATGATTATTATGATTCAGACATTCTGATCAAATAAATAAATAGAGAAATGCTAAACATATTGAACCTATAGAAACTGCATTGTGCATACAACAGCTCTAAACTCTTAATTATTACGGATTATATGCTCTTGATTACAAAGATTGGAAAAATTCGAGCAATTATCATTGCTAACTGAGAAGTAAAAAAATATTAAAAAAACTGTTTTTTCCTGAATTATTTCGAAATGCTTCTTTACACGGTCAAACTCACGTTTCTGCAGCTTCTATGTCGAATAAATACGCACACATTAACCATGCGCATCAGTGTAAATGCAATATTAATCCTTATATAAGCGGAGGTAATGTTGACGCGACATACCATAAGCAAGAAGCTACTAGTTATGTTTAAACAGATTTAATGCAAACTAACGTGGAATATTTGGCGGATTCACGGGACAAATAATTTCAGCTTTAAATTATTTGTCTTTCAAGCAACAATAAAATAAATTTCACTAAAAATATACGTATAGTTGATATATATTGGTGAATAGCATTTGAATATAATTGATCTTGCAAGATGATTGAATAATTACATTTTAAATTTTAATAAAATATTAATATTGCTGTCAAAATTTATAAATGGTAACACGACACACATTTTAAAATTGATTAAAAATGAGATATGTATTATGAGATATATATATATATATATATATATAAAGAGAGAAAGAAGAAAAAGAGAGAAAGAGAATTACTGGTTAAAATTAGCTTTGCAGTTGCGAAACTTCAATAAAGTTAATATTATCATTATCGTACTAACAAAAATTTTTGTCAGCAAAGGATATATGCGATCTTAGATAGACTTAGATATAGTGTTTGATCAACCTTCGCTGCAATCTCCTTATTGGAAACTTTGCTTCTGCACTTGAAAGTTTACACATCCTTCCTCCCTTAAAACTTGTTATATAAATAACGTTATTTTACGTATTCGTAAAACGTTAAAAAAGAAAAAGTAAAGTTTGTTTGTAATTTGAACTCCTTATGTTATTTTTACTATTTCCCTAGTGTGGCGGTGATATAAAGTATGCATATCTCTAGCCAATAAAAACATTCTTTAGAAAATCGCGACCAAAGATTTTTCACGAAGTTATTCAACCTCGTAAAGTTATTCGTTAAATTTTTGCCTCGCTTTATTTTTTAATAAAATTTTCCAATAAAATTTGGTCGTTTGATAAACAATTAATATGGCATTTCGTGCTGAGTCACAAACCCTATGCGCGAATTTAATAAATACCGATCGAAGTTGAACACGGAGCTGAGCAACGACGTATTTCAATCACGAATTGAAATTAATTTGGAACGGATTAGTTTGTATTTTCGTCTCATCAGATTAATTTGTTCCAATAGTCATTTAGATGCATCATTTTGAGGCTTTATTAATCCAGCTTTAAATAAAATAGAATCAAATAATTCATGCGAGTATGTTAATAATAAGTTCCGCGTATTATCCAATTTATATTAAATATGATATAGTATTAGTCCTAAATGTTTTTAATGCAATTTTGCCGAAATTTCTACAAAAAAATTCTTACGAAAATCATAATTTACTTTCGTCATTTATAAATTATTTAGCGCCACGAATAATAATTTAATATAAAAAATTTATATTAGTTTAAAAAAAGATTGTAATGCAATTTTTAATTAGATAATTAATTTTCATACTTTATATAGAAACATAATTTTATATTATCTTAGAAAAATATGTATATGCTTAGATAACTACACACATTATTTATATTCATATTATGCATATTCTTATATTGATTAAGCGTAATAATTAGACATCAAATTGTTTATATCCAGATTGTTGGAAAAGAACAATTAATATCTAACTAAATTTAAATTATTTATAATATCCAACATATTTATACTGCAACGTAACAAGTTACAGTATAAATATATTGGATATTATAAATAACCTAAATTTAGTTATTAATTGATCTTTTCCAACAATCTACATAAAAAGTCCGATGTCTAATAATAATTTTCTACTAAGCTCAAAAAATAATAGGTTAATGTTTTCTTTTGCAGATATCGTACAATGCCACTAACAAACTAGTTTTTATCTTTCTTACAAAAGACGAAATGTACTGTAGCAATGGATGGCTATGTTATTTTCCGTGTTTTCAAAAGCATTTCGCATACATTTGAGTTACTCGTAAGCGGCATTGTGAAAGCTTTTTTTCTCTTTCGGTCTTCCTTCATCTCCTTCGATATATGTATAATATGCACGGTAGCATGTACAATTTATATGCGAGGAAATTTTTCTTCTTTGTACGAGTTCGCTTCTTCAATTTCCTACGTTTCCCAAGCCACTGAGCATCGAAAGAACATTGCGTCGCTTTACCCTCCAACCTTTCTTTCTCTGCCGAAAGGTTTTTGCATGGGTTCGTGAGAAAAGGCTTTGCAACCAACGTCCGTGAAGACCGATATTACATTATTGACAACAGATCGACAATTGACTTCAAATATTGCCAATGGCCCTGCGGAAACCGCACGATGTCAATAAACAAAAAGATATGATGAATTCTTTGCCAAACGATACACGAAGACCATCTCGAAAGAACGCATACTTAATATTAACTAATGGGAAAGTTGTAAAATTTATGAGACATATAATATTAAAAAATTTTAAAATATTATATAAATTGCTTTTTTAGTAAGATATGTTATACTAAAAAATATTATCTTTAAAAATCTTACGAGTAAAATTGAATTTATTAATTATTATTTAATAGAGGAAAGTCCCCTATTATGAGATAGGCTCTTATGCGATAGCGAGGTTTCTGGTAAACTAATAGGTTCCATCTATTGGTTTCATCGTGAACTTATTGCCCTTAGTAAAACCTATTTAGTGGAGAATTCATTATTCGATCGTGATGGCATGTCTGAACAGACTGATTTTAGGCTACGCACGTTGGTATCTTAGATTACTGTGATATTTGATGAATGGTAATTAACGTTTAAGCAAAAAGCATACTGATCTGATTCTGCGGTTGAGATTCACGTTTCCAATAATGCATGGATACAAATCGAGCTGTTCATTATGAAGGAATAAATTGGAAACTGTTTTAATAATCGAAAACTGGTTGTTAAGTATTTTACGTACCGTCATAAATAACAAGTCTAAAAAGCTCGGTTCTCTATCTTGTCTCATTATGCATATTTTCAAATATAAATAAATAAAATTTTTGTTAAATAGTTTTCAAATATATTTCTTTGGAACAATAATTCTTCATTTCATTTCAATTTTTGGATCCCTAATTCTATCTATAACTAAATATAATTAAGTAGTTTTTGCTAACAAAAGTACATAACTATAATAGAAAATTAAATATAATTAGAATAAATAATATTGAATAAATCTCCAATAAATCTGTCATTCTTCTTTTTCTCTAAAATTGCTAGCAATTTATAAATCAGAGAAGATAAAAAAATATTTGGCATTTAAACACATGTGAAATTTTTCATAATCGATACAATCGTAGCCTCTTTATTCATCTTGATAAAGTAAAAAAGAAATAGATAGTATCTATAAGAAATTAAGAGAGCAATAAACACAGCTGTAACATAGCTGCGTCAATTTGAATTTTTATTAGGGCAAGATTTAAGATTTAACATTATTAGCTTGCGTTGCGCAATAAACGTCTAGTTTATAGCGACTTGTAACGACGATAAGACGCAACGGCGCAGATAGGCGTACGACAAACGGTAGTGGATTATCTCGCTATTAGATAAAAATTCATTTCCGTCGTTACTCGGCCGTTTTACGCGCGGTGATTACGTTTGTCTCAAAATACTACTTTGGGACGCGCGTGGAACATGGATTATTCATATGATACCCGCTGTAATATTTATCCGAAACCGCGACACGCCGTGCGACGCAAACGAAATGTAATTTTTTTCGCGCAATTTCTCTTTTTCTTTCCTTTTTTTCCCTTACTTGCGAGTGCATGAATGTCCGGTTGTAAAGTAACCCTCGCGCGCCACTTCGAATGCATGTTAATTAAACGCAGAGGTAGCTCTTGTCGTCGCAGGTACTTTCCCGCCGTGGCTTTCACAATAATGGTGCAGACGCCGCTGCAGAGAACTTCCACCTACTAATCGAGTTTTGTCTAAAATATCCTGCGGCAATTTCGACCCCGCTACGCGCGGGGCACAGAGGTGCCATTAATATTAAATTCAACTGTACTTCATCTTAACGCGATCTTTTTATTATTACGCGATAGTAAAACCAATATGGTATCGCAAACGTCAAGTGGAAGCGTGATTGTAAGTGCTCGATAATAAAGACGATGAACTTTGATACGATGTTTCATCATAATTAACAAAAATAATTGGTTTATTATTCATGGACAAAAACAATATCAAAATATAATTCCAAAATGTAACACGTTTTTGTACAAATTTGCCATTAATTTTGCAATAAGTTTCACAAAATTTAAAGTTCTGACTTTATTTGTAGAATCGTTAATTATTTAATTTCATTTTATCGAAGAAAATGAATTACAAAGCTAATCGTATTTGGTTTCTTCTTTATATTTGTTTTTATTTTAGATATTAATACGAGTATGTACATAGACACACACATACACATATATGTAATACATGTAATATATTATATTATATTTAGTCAAATTATTCAAGACGGAAGATTTAATCATCAAAGTTTATTGTTCTCATTTATTCCCTCCTTAATCAGAATAATTTGCTTATTTCTATTTTCACAATCTATCATAATTTAAACTCCAGAATTCTTTTCGGTTTTTCATTATATCATTTAACGTGACTAACCACGGATAAGCGATACAATAGCAATAACGTAAATATAATAGGGGCCAGAATTATGGATTTGACAGGCGCTTTAAAGACCAAGTTCATTAAAACGACGCCGTAGCATCGCCTTTTGTTCTCCGGGCAGACGGCATTAAATTTTCCACATGCTTGATGCACGCTCGCGAAATAAACCCGGTATCACAATAATCTTGGTTGCTAGCGCCGTTCGACGTGAAAAATGACCGCTGCATCTAAAGCCCCCCCGTCGCCGCCGATCGTGTAATATACGTCCGATTAAAGATTTTTATGGCATCGTCCTTCGAAAGAAGGGTTGGTTGAGCGTGTCGAAAATTGTGTAAAATTTTTTTCTGTTTATATTCCAAGCTCCATCATCCGTTTACTCCGCGTTTCATGTATCAATAATAATCTCCCTCTCGCGTGAATAAAATTCACGTATGCTTAATTAAATTCGCCATTAATAACCCGTACTTCCATATCTTCGCGTATATTAAATTATAAAATTAATTCCGTAAACAGATTTTCTCAGCCGACTTAACGAGATATTATATTTTCACGATAGTAACTCGTGCGTTTTTTTTTTTTTACGTGCAATTGGAGTTTACATAGTTTGCGAGCAAACGGAACAAACATTCTTGTTACGACTGACAATTTACTGCTACTTTGCAGAGTTAATATTATTGTTGACTTCACAAACGCAATACCAAACAACTTTGAAAGCGACGAAAATGTATAGGAAATAATTAAACTGTCGATTCTACCCGAGGCATGGGATAGAATCAACAGTTTAATGTTTAATTGATGGAAATAGATTATTTCATGAAACTACTGCAAACAACTTTCTATCATCTTCTATTGTTAACAAAGTTATTTAGATTACTCTCTTTTTCTCTAATTTGGAAGAAGTTAACGTCGGTCTATTTGTTTGCAACGATCAATTTTCTTTCATCCATTCGTACTTGACTCGTTTATTCTTCGTGACATATACTGTCCACACTGTCCTTCCTTCCACTTCGCGCCGCAACAAAATACGGGAGCGTACAGACGAAACAGACATAAAGGCTGACTGCAACAAGTTCGACCTACAATCGCGCAAATAAACGAATCCATGCAAAAATGTGCAGATTGCACCCGTGAAAGTTTGCATGCGTCGCGACACACAAATACGCGAAGAAACAGCACGCAATATGACCGCGCGCACCGCAAAGCAGGTGCTTCTTATGTCGATTGTGTCTGGTACTCCGTGTTCCCTGAATCAAGCATGCAACTCACTAAACGCTGAAACATGTAGGGCGGTCGCCTCCGCAAATCGTGTCCTTGTCCTTAGTTATTTACAACATGCACACGGCAGCGACAATATCGTCGGCTCCTCTTCGACGTTATTTACGCGCGGTCCTCTTGCTTCGCGCGCGCAGGATAGGTACATATTTACCGGCATGTACGAACTTGCACGTGTACCACCGTACGTAGGGACGAGGGAGACGAGAACGTGTCGCGGCTCTTTAGAAACAATATCCGCTGCGAGGTAACGCGCGCCACAGCCATTACGGGGATTTTAAAGGGAGATTAGTGCGTGCATGATGAACGCGCATTCGATTAATCGCGCGGAAATACCTCGAACTTTGTATCATGTAATAGCACTCGGTCTACTATTATAGGGTGTTACGATCTGTCGTATGACAAGTTGTTGGACGTGCCGGTTGTTATCGAATTGGAAAACTTTTAAGTGATCGGAGTGTTCTATAAAAATCCCAAAATCCCCCAAAATTTTTCTACACCGGGGTGGTTTATTAGCATCTTCAATAAAATCATCATACAAAAATTGAGCTGTAACTACACAGTAATGGAGCTGGATTAATCAATACTGATATAATCCACGTGCTTTATAATTGTTTGTTAAAAATAAAATTAATGCACTCTTACTGCGTATATTTCACATTTTACAAAGATTACTTCACGAGAAAATTGTACACGGGAAGGCTATATGGAAAGATTCCAAAAGATGTCGAAGTGCAATCTCGACTACTTGAACGACATTTCGTAAATCATGTGAGAATTTCGTTTTTCGTTATTTCTCGAACATATACTGTCGTTCAATTCATCTCGGCGATTTCAAGTGTCAACGCATGCAGCTATTATAATTTTCATCTCTTATCTATCGGAAAATATTCCGACTATTATTGCGTGAGATATAAATATCATATAAATTGTATTAATTTATTAATACAATATATTGTATAAATTGTATAAGTAATTTATCAATTTATCTATTATAAAAATCTATATAACTCATGTATGTGTAAAATCACTTTTTACTATAATTGTTTTGAAGTAATAAATGAGATATAAAAAAATGCTTTTTTCAATTTTTTTCTTATAATCCATATAGTATTCGCATCACATTTAATTTTCTATCAGTAGTTCAGGTTTAACACAATTCCGACAGAAGGCGGGCAATAATTAAATTAATAATCTCACAGGATATTTTGATAACCGGAGACTTGATGATATGCTATTTATCGCAAATTAAATGTGAGTTACATACAAATGTCTAGTATATTGACATCGTGCACTTTTATCTTGGTAGAACAGCGTGTTCGTGCTTATGCGACGAAACGAAAAGCTCGAGGGAAGCACGGAAGCAACATGGTGAACTGGGATTTTAATTAAGGAGCCGCGCGCCTCGTGCAAATGGCAATTTCTGTCGGCTGCGGGTAACGACGTTTCCTCGAGAGAAAGAAGAAAAAAACCGCTTAAATCGACCGGGTGGACGCGCTAGTTACTTACAGCGGAGTCATCATCTTTCCGAGGACACGAGAAGGTGCTTGTGAATCGGGAATGCCTGCAATGTGAATTGGCGGAGAAAGTAGAGAGAAATAGCAAAACAATTTCAATTGATTCTCATATATAGCTTTATCCTCAAATCTTAATATTTAATCTCGCTCTCGCGTTTTACTTTCGTGCCAAAATTTCTATTGTATCTGATATTCCATCTTTAATTATATCAAAATCAGATCTGCGTTTCTCATGAGAGATATCAAATTGAATTTGCATGTTCAATACGAACATTTGGTATTTCCACTAGAAATCTCCGCTAATTTAAATATTCAGATAAAAACGATATGCAAATCGTTGATTAATTAAAATAAAAGATGCGCACGAATCAATGGGTAATTTCAAGCCTGAATTTGACAGACGGATTGGTACTGTTTTATTCATCTCTTATATAAGAATGTTATTGATTCGGATCAATTGCAGAAAAAAATGTAATATCTGGTTATAAAATTCAACAAAAATCCAATTTTAATATCAAGTAAAATATAATATTCGTTTCTTACTTATTAATATTAAAATTTATATTCATTTTAATAAAAGAACGTGCTAACGTGATATTCATGTGTTTTCCGATAATCAGCAATTCATGCAAAACCATATACAATGATGAATAAAGCTTTCTTTTATTTCGACTGTTTGAAAATAGAAAGAAAGCATTTAATAACTTTATATTTCATTTTTCCTCTCAATTATTACAACAAAAATTGTAAATCTATATGAAATGGATACAATTCACTTGTATATGATATTTATTTTATGCAATAATGGTTTGGATATTTTCCGCGATAGATAAGAAAACGAAGATCATAGTGTCCACACGTACTGACATTTCAAGTCAACGAAGTAAATTAGATGACAGTATATTCGAGAAACAAAATCACACAGGAATCACATGTGTGATCGACCGAATGTCGCCCGCGTACATCGTCGAGATTGCATCTCGGCCTTTTGGAATCTTTCCACTTCCTGTATACACAGTTTCTTCGCAAACTACTGTCTATCGACGCGACATACAAACGCAAGTACATATATACATTGGTGGTGGCTTCACGTAATCCAAACAAGTATACGAGAGTCATTCGTAGCTGTGTACTTATAATACTTCCGGTATCACAGGTAGCAATGTAGTAGAACAAACCAAAGTGCCGCGGTGAGACGTGCTCTGCAATATTTATTTTCAAAGTTACACTAATGTGCTTTCGATACCTCGACTTTTAAATAATTCGTTTATGGCTTTTCTCTGAACTAGAAATATATTAAATAAATTTGTATTTTAATACATATTAAAATATAAATTTTTACTAATATTATAATTGAGTAATTTTACGTGATATATGTATAAAAAAGAATTTTTTGTAAAATTTATAACACGTGAAAAAATCAGACTTTATGATGTATTAAGAAAATGAAAATGAAGTAACACATACTCAATGTTTAATTCGAACGAAGAGGAAAGAAACAGTCTTTTGCGGTTTCCTCGGAATGGTGTTTATGCAAGCACGGAAAATAGCTCGGTAAAGTAATCTCGCGGTTTCACTGGCTAAAAATAAATACCACGTTGCGCGACACAAAGTTGACGTCTCCTAATAAATTCACCTTTTCCCCGGAGACCGGCACATTCCCAAAACCTCGACATAATTCCCGCATATTAATCATGCACGCTTAAACGAAAGAATAACATCCAGGTCAGAGTTGAAACCACTTTTCTCGTAAATCTCCGCGTTTCAAGGCCATAGAAGGTGCGGATACAACCGAATTCCACGATCTCTCGGATTTGCTCGCGCGTCGACGGAAACTCTCACGACGGCCGTCGGACTCCTCGATATCTTTCAACTTGCTCTTCCATCCCCGTCGACGTGCTTTATTTTCCATATCGCGGATCTCCCGCTAAACATACCAAACTCACCCTCTTTCTTGGATCGTCTGTCGAATGTTTTCATTTTCCCGACAATTTCAACACGCGCGCGGCTATATCCTTATTTCTTATTTCTTGCTACCTCTCGTATCCTGCGCGTGATAATGCTCGCTTGATACACACACACACTCTCTCTCTCTCTCTCTCTCTCTCTCTCTCTCTCTCTCTCTCTCTCTTCTCTTTCTTTTTTACGATTTGTCGAAAACCAATTTAGGTGGGATATACCTCCCAGTCGATTTCGTTTCTGCGAATATCAGCTAACCGAACCACATCCTCCAAATCCATACCATTCAAAAAATCTTGCGCGTCTTGTTTGTTCGTACCGATTTTAGAGAAAATATTGTGCGCAAGCTGCACGAGTGCAGAGTCTATATTTGTCGTAACGCCATTATCGATTGCCAGCAACGCCGCGGTAGGGTCCGAAATGGCGAACGGCTGTTACATCAGCGTGTACGACGAGGATGTTTGCAAGTGTTACCGCACGTTTACAACGTTCACCGGAAGACACTGCACTTTTTCGAGATCTTACACGTCTGAAGTATGTACAAGTTTACGAATAAAAATATTGGCTAATCCTGTAAGTCGGAATTTCTATTTTAATAGTATAGAATATTCTAGAGTATAGAATATTCTATTTCACTTTGGAGTTGATGCATGCTCGATGAAATAAATATGGAAATATTTAAAATAAGAAATTAAAATATTTTAGTGAATTGAGAACCATTGCAAATAGATGAAAATTTAATTTACGGCTTCATCACCAAGATGTTGGTTATTGATCGAATATCAAGAAGTTTGATTAGCAACAACTTTCTCTGTTAAAGTTACACTAATAAAGAATTTATGGAGTTCATTAAAAAGTCTATAACTTTAAAGAAACGTGAGAGTTTCACAACATGATATTAAAATGAAGGCAACTCTAAATTAATCTTTCCTTGTTAACGATTTTCATCTAGGAAGTAAGCCCACTGCTTATAATTATTAAATAAATTTGTCAATAATATGTGTAGCAGCATATAAAACAATAAATTTATCACGTATCACGTATAATATCGATATATATAATACATTATGATATTTCATAATTGTTACAGCATAATCAATATTAAAATATTCGCATCTGATAGTAATTACAATAATGTTTATAAAACTTATTTCTCTCTCCTCTCTCTGTTTAATTAATTTAAATTATTACACACATCACAGGTCTCCGTATTTACCGCAATGAAATCTATCTCAGACGTGCAGTTAATTGCTGTTACTTATGAGTCTCTATCTCAGACGCTATTTGCAAATTGACTTGGCAAGATCCAAGATGTTTTCATAATACTTACTCAAAGATTACGCGAGAGTTGTTAATCTCACACAAATTTTACTCATGTAAAATAGCAATATTAAGAATCAAATATAAGATAAAATTGCAAGATAAAAAAATCAGAAAAAAAGAAAAAGAAAGGCAAATTTGAATAACGTAAATAGCGTATATAATAACTGATCATGGGTTATATTTTTAAAAAATATGTTCCACTTTATTATTACGAAGAAGAAAAATAAAGTATTATGTTTCTTAAAAAATAAAATGAAAAATATAGAATTAATTTTAAACTGCATATTTTTAGCAGACGGCGCAGAGTATAATATTGCACTGTACTTTATGTATTTTGCGTTATGTATTTTGAGATAATAATAAAGCCAATTATTCTGAGAGGATTATACAGTACATTAGAGAGATAGAGCAGCGCCTCAGGGTGGCAGTAATTTATATGCGACTGAAAGCCTTAACGACCGTGATGTTGGCCTCGCGAATTTGCGAGATTATTACAATGGAACGCTCTATTAATAATTTTGCTATCTTATGCCTTCAACTTTTTCCAAAACTACTCGAAAATACTATTTTACTTCATTCATGTTACAGACATAGACGTATGACAAAAGGACTGTGATAATGTTTTATTGTTAGATTAAATATCCGCGCCAGTATTTCACTCCTCGAATATATAGAAGTAAAAACTTGAGACATAATTACGCTTTTTTGACTGACACCATTTCTGTACAAAATTTCACGAGAAGAAATACGTGGGTTTTGCAATAATATTAGCAAAAGTGACGGAAATAACACAGTTACTTCCACTTTATCGCAAAAATACGCTGTTTACTAGTCGATTAGCGTTTAACGATATAAACGACATGACGTGCATATAAAAAGAAAGAAAAAAAAGGAAGGAGGGGCAGCCGTTGCTTGAAACATACTAGTGCATCTATGGCGTTACGTCGAGCTGCAACGTAAATAGCACGTGCAACGTACTCGCGAGCGCGTCGATCCGCGAGCAACAAAAAGAGCTTTGTAAAAGTTCAGTGCGTTTCCCCGCCGTAGATCGTAACACATTCTCTGCGGGAGCGCGCGAGACTGATTCGGCTCGCTTGGCGCATCCCTATATATCCCTATATGTCTCGCGCCCAGAATTAGATTTAAATTGGAAAAATTACATGGTCCAATTGCAAATTGCATTTCCATTTTCGTCGCCGCAATCCCTCTCATCCCCCCCCCCCCCATCTCCTCTTCTTCGTTTTTTCACCGGCGCAATTTGCATAACGTCGCGTGTACAGACCTGTGTACTGATAGCTAAATTTAATTTTATCAAAAAGTAAAAATAAAAAAAGCCTCCGCAATTCGAATTTTTACGCGTGATTTTCTCTATAGTTAGTAACTCTAGAGCGTGACGAGTACCTCCGTCCTCTCGACTTAGGAATAGCGATTCATCCCCGTTGCGCGTTGTTTCCCAAAGTTATAGGGAGACCTCACTCAATTTTTAAAAATTTATGAATAAAATAAGACAATACTTTCCATTCTCTTATAATAAATAATTTATCACTCCAAGTGTCTTTTTGAGCAATAACGTTCTTAATCCTTCGAGGATCGCACGGAGTTAAAGATGTATCTCACATTATTTTATATCTCTACAACTTTCCAATCTGATACATGTTCGCTTTTACAAAAATTCATTTTTTACACGCATTAAGAATTGGCTCTCTATATTAAATTACAAGGAAAGAAATAAAACGTATAATTATTTATACGTAATTATATGTATATCTTATGTGGAATATATCTTACGTCTCACATGACTATCTGTCTTGAAATTTGATGCGACCATCGAAAGATTAATGACTAGAGAAACTAAATCTACTGTTATGTGTGTGTGTGTGTGAAGATTAAGGCAACTTAATTTCGACGCGGAGATAGACATTTTACTTCCATCAAAAACAAGAATACAAAAATCTCTATCAACACCGCAAAAGTGTTAATTTTAGACGATAAGTAATGTATGCCACCTAGAAAATCATTGAGCGAACACACTATTGGCACTTGTTATAACTTGGAAGAAAAATAATAAAATATTTATAGATCGTTTGTAAAATCGAATATCGATCGATATTCTCGCTTTTGGTAATGCTCGGAGATACGATACATGATATGCCGAGACTTTACGATGCTGTGCCTGCATTTTACCACTCTGGCGTAGTTTATATGGTTTACGTTGCACTTAGAGGATCATATTCTAAAGCGAGTACTAAATCAATTTGATATCATTTTACGTTACTGCTAAATTACTGCTAAGTTATTACTGCTGGATTACATCTACTTCGATTTGCCGCTTTTATTGCTCGTTTTTCATTATTCCTTCTACAGAGTTGTCTCGTATAAACAAATTATTAAACATACTTAAGAAATTTGTCATACTTGGACAAAACATTGATGTTTCAATTAAATAATTATAGTTAATGTAATTTAAATTTGTATTCTTTATAAATATTAAATTATTCTACACATTTTACAAAATTATAGAAACATCATTACAGATATTTCTTTCCAAAACAAAGAATATCCTATTCGAAGTATTTTATTCGGAGTAACACTATCATCAGATACAGTTTTATTTAACAAATTCGAAATATGTATATCACTGAACTAATATTTAAAAAACATACCTACTTTATGTTTTAATTTATCTTTCTTTAAAATCAAAAAAGAAAATTTTTAAATATTAAAATTTGCATTGAAAATAAAATTATTTTAATTAACATTAATCAAACACGAAATAATATATATAAAATAAAGTTTTTTATTCAAAAGACGAAAAAGGCATATTTTAAGACAAAGCAGGTGTTTCATCTGCTCCTGATTATGACGCCTTTACATTTGAGAACTGCACGTGCCTCATCTTGTTGCTCTCAATTATTCAAGGGATAATAACGAGCCTTTATTAGTACGCATGACATGTCACAAGTCGTGCGCGCACGTGCTATTTCGCAAAATTTATTCAGGTCGCTTTGCGGAATAGGAATGTTATTCACATTGCGTACGCGAGCCATTAATTAAATGTACTCCAATTTTTCTTTGTTGCATTACTTCGTTACCCGCTCAGAAGCTATTGATGTTTGCTCATTAAGAAACACGCTAACAGACGTAACCGTTAGTTCTTTCGATTTGCAAATCACCTGTCGGTTGCTATATCAGAGGACAATCCCTTTGTGCATTATTTGTTTAAATTATTTTTTACTACACATACACACACACACACACACAATCGTTTCTGCTCGTCTTTCTCTCTATTCTTCCCGTTCCTATGTGATATTAATGGTTGTGAAATTGAGCAGCTGAGTTTGTCTTTAATTCAGTATAAGGAGAATGAAGCTTATACGAGAGAAACAGATACCGCCGGGCACGTACCAAGGGTAGCTTAAAGGAAAACGATTCGCGACTAATAGAGGATTTGCGAGTCTGTGAGTTGGCTCAATGACGGTATTCAAGAGAAATTCTCATCTGTACGACATGGATTTGAAGATGCGAACTCCCTCGAAATGAAAGAGTTCAGTTCCTTTTATTAGAGCGACTGCGTAAGACAGCGCTTGTTAGTCTTTTAACGCTTTCTTTTTCTGGAACGGACAACATGAAAGAACCTGAAATATTGAAAGTTCCTTCGAGAAAGTCCATTTTTCATCCAAGATATTCTACAAGTGTCTACATGTACGACTTTCCAGCAAATATGTAAATGCTCGTTGGAAGCAAAAGTTTTTTGGAAAGAATTTAAAGAATGTAGAGTACACATATCTCTTATTACACTCGTATTATTACAAGCCTATTAAGGCTGCATTCCGATATTCACTGTCAGTACTACAAATCTATATTTTACGTCACGTATACTATAGATTTTCAGTACTGAAAGTTGCTGACAATGCTGACAGTAAATATCGGAATACAGATTGTTTTATATTAAAACAATTTAATAAAATTATTATAAAATAATTTAATTTACATTAAAAGCTTTCCGCTTTTAATGTAAATTAAATTGTTTTATAAAAATAAAAGTTTTATATAATATGATTTTGCGATAAAAACTTTTAATATATGTATTTGTTTTCGACATTTTCGATTTGATATATTGTAAAAAATCTATCTACCGCAGATTTATCAATTACTCTGTTACTTATTTATCTTCTTCTTTCTAACTATTACCTATCGTATTTGAAACATGCACCAACATCTGTCTTATTCCGTCTGCTTCTACTCACGAAATTGTAGATAGGGCAAGTTATGTGTACCCGAAATAGGGTCGTCCGACGTGATATGTACGCGAATTGCACATCGGCCTTATTATTATTTCACCTGTAGCATCAGGTGCTACGGCGGGACTATGTGCCCGGGGAATTCGGTTCCCGGCTTGTACAAATTTGCACTTTGATCGAGAATACGTGTCCTTCCGCGGCGAAACGTCAAGTGGAATCCACGCCGAATAATTACGTCGATAGAGATCCCAGCGTGTCCTGCAGAATGAAACGTTCCGGAACAAAACGCGTATTCCAATTTCGCTCGACATTACCCTGTTCTATTCCGCCCGTCGCACACACACAACTGACAATATTATTCATTTGAATAAATGTAATTTAACATACGGAAAAAATTAATATCATGTTAGCGAATTCAATATCATAGCTGTTGATTTCAAATGTACATATAATTAAAATGCAGTAGCACGTCAAATTATCTCATTTAATTCTAAATATTGCCTTAGTAAATTACGCCAACAGAGCTCTTTTTAATTGAATAAAATATCGGCCACGTTTAATTTTAGATAGAGCATTTGAACGTATTTTAAAACCGGTCTATCTTGAAGAGATATGAACTATTATACCTCTTTTTTTCTCAAATTGATAGTAATAAGGAAAGAGAAACGACTTTTTTTCAGTCAGTTACCTGAGCAAATTTCTACAGAGCGAGCGCCGAGTTTATTCAGAACAATATTTTTCGCGCTTATTTATACGCACGAGGGATAAAGTTAACAGGTGTCTGAATTATCGCGGATTCGGCCGCACGTTGATGTTAGACTCTCGCAGTCTCCGACTCTCATCTCCCGGCTTGCCGGCTTTTGAGCCCGCGCACAGCGGTTCAGATAAATTTTTCATCCAGCGCGAGAGAACTTCTCCAAGAGTTGCGTACATATTTCCCACGGGGGTTTCCGGTTCCCTTTTACGGCGAGCCTAGCCGCGCACGATATAACACAATATGGTTCTAATATGATACCTTATACTCGCGTTTAAGACCCTGATAATAGGGCGCCGCCAGCATTGTCCTATTCATGAGAGATTTAACATAATATTTGCCATTGAAGTCCTACTCGGGTCTATTCAATGCGCCCGCGCCGTCAGAAATTGCCCCTGGATCCATCTCGAATATTGTTGTGATTCCGCCCCTTTCGCCCACTCCTCACCCCCACACTCTTGACTCTTCCTCTCCTCAATCGGCCAACTCCAAGTTTCGCTATTAGAACGCCGCGGAGAGTATCTTACGTAAATGCCGCTCAATAGCGCACCTTTGAAACAGGCGAGCTCCGCTCGACAAGATATATAATCCGCAGGAAAGAGATGAGAGGGGTGAAAGAGGGAGACAAAGGTAAAATGTAAACGTACTCGCGTGACAAACGCGTTGGAATCCACGAGAAATCAAGGCAATATCAACAAGCAGGATAAACAAACGATAAGTCAAAACGTGCCGGGATGTGAATAACGACGGGAATTTACGGTATAAAGATGAAAACGACAACACACGTTGTCCCAAATTATCAAGATCGCGCTCAAATTATTGACTTTTTGGATCAATAAAATCGATATTTTCAAATGTGATTTTCATCAAATCGCTGTTACCATTCGTCAAAATAAAACTCTTGAGATTTGCCGAAGTTTAATTAGCTAAAAATTAAGACCACTATCTGTTCGCGTTTTTAATGTTCGACGAGCTAGAAATTCATGATTCTTACTTATTAATAACTTGAGAATGTTTGACGTCACGATTTCAATATGGTATTTTTGGAGGAATTTATATTTAATCGTTCAAGAGGAGAGCATACAAAATGTAAGACACTTTAAATATTTAAATAGAACTTATACCCGTATTCAAAATTATATCGTTTTAATTTGTTTGAAAACTGCGCGGAAGAAGTAGAAGAATTTTTATTTTTAATCTCAAGCTAACAAATATATCGCAAATATAAGAGAACGAGAGACGAACTTTCCACAAAGATTTCGCACTTTTTGGTCACTCCTATTGTCGCTCATGTCGACCTACCGTCAAAAGTTTCTCGGACGGCTTAATTTTCCCAGAAACAGACTTAACCCACTTTCCATTCATCCGGTGATTATCTTAACGGGGAGGAAGGAGGCGCGAGTGCCGTAGAAAAGAGGAAGAAGTCAGGAACCGGTATCATAAATCGTCCTCAATGTCTTCACATTCCGCCGCGAGCGGGAAAATAGCGTGTCACGATCATTCGCGATCGATGGAACGGTCGTCGATCGATCGATCCACCAATCGGACGAATGAACGAACGCGAACGTACGAATGGATAGCAAAAATAATTTCGCGAACTCTCAATGGGAAAGCACGGGAAGCAATCACAACCTGGCGAGTTTTCTGGCGCGCGTTTCTCTCGCTCTTGCTGACAACGTTATCCGCTGGAAAGGAACATTTCGCGCTGTCCCACTGCAGTCGCCCGTTGCAGATTGCATCACGATTGATATCGCGGCTGTAGCAGTAACGGCGCGATAACGCGCCTGTTCACGCGCGGTATTAATGCACATTTCGCGACTATGTTTGATTCGTGGACGGCGATGGCGAATATTGTGTAAATTCAAAAATGTGTGCACGAACTCCACATTTACTGCGCTTTTAACGCAGCGTAATATTATATATCCATTTCGCGATTTAGCCTGAGGCAGCTCTTATTTTCAACGAATTCACGTTGTGTAGTTAATTGTGTTGCGTCAAGTATTTTTCTTTAGTTCTTTACTGTTAGTCCTAATCCTATTTTTTAAATGATAACATCAACGTTGTATAAATGAGCAAAAAGATTTCAATTTAAATGAGCGATGTGTAATTAATTTATTTTACATTTAAATAAAAATGCAGTTTATAAATTTACAAATACATAACTTTTGTTAACAGTAAAATTAATCAAATCTCCATTTAAATTGATATTTTCGAGTCATTTTGAAAGTATTAGCTGTACATAATTATGTATTACCTACATTTATTCTTGCATTTCTTCTATTACCTTATTCCAATTTGCTTCAATAATTAAACTTTGCAATTTATATATTTAATACATAAATTGTGAAATTTATTTACTATAATATATATGAAAAACGTATAAATACATATATAAATAGAAAAAAGTTAAAGTTCTTAAAAGAAAAGTTTGAATTGGTTAAAATGTCTCACAGGCAAGAAACGGAGAACATTTTGCATATTACAAAATGTACTTCTCATAACCGTAATGTGAGATCTTAGAACGAACGGAGACCAAGTATAAGGAACTCTTTGCTCTACCAATTTATCGTAGCCCATAGAGTCCATGGAGAATTGCAAGTAAGAATTTTATGCAGATAAGAGCTTATGCACATTAATTTTAACCGCTACACAGAAGTTAACTTTAACAGCGTAAAGTGGACTTTTGCGTATCTCCCCTCGTGCGAGGGCAAAATGCACGAGAGAATAAGCGCATACAACTCGTTCGATGGCTCACCCCATCGAATAAAACCTACGAGCACTGTTTTTCCGTAATAACATTTCCCAATGCTAGAACGTTTGACATTCAAATGCACGTAACGAAGCTTTTCGCGATACATTGTGCGAACTGCTTGCATCGTGCCCGACGCGCGATGCGCGATAATGCCCGTGAAGCGTTTTGCGGTGCATTCGACATTCGAATATTCCCGATGCGTGCGGTGCGGATCGCGAAATTTTGTAAGCTCGTGATCCGCGATGTAATTTGACTTTATTCAAAAAAGAAGGGACATATTTTAATGGAAAGGATAATTTATGCGCGCCTGTGCTTCCGCGGTCCCGCATTTCGCAAGCTTACGACTCGACATTTTTATCACGGAGACAATACCTGAGACGCGTTTGTTCAAACAACCATCGCCGATATTTTTCAGAATAAAATTCTGCTATATTCTGACGAATCCATTTGCATTATTACTTTTATATTTTTACGCGTAGACATGTACGTAATTAACAATGATTTAGTATTACATTAAATTACACCAGTACAATCATATAAAACATTTATGTCAAAATTTTTATGATTTAAATATTAAGGACGTACACACATTATATGTGACTAAATAAATTTTAACTAAATTGGGACATGATTTTTCATTGCTGTTTTACAGAATATTTAATGCACTAAAGCGGTTAAAGAATTCTGTAATTAGACTTTTGCCCATTATGGAAAAGCCGCCTACAAATTCATACGCATCAGTTAGATGACATATTTCATGCAAAATCAGAATGATTGATGCAGCTTCGTAACAAATATCTCTCTTAAATCTTAAAACGAACAAATTACAGCCCGTTATATATCAGGCATCTCTCGGTATCGCGATATTTACACAGGCGGTCATAGAAAACTTTTCTGGTTAAACTTTTATTTCACCGTCTGCTTGTGTTTCCGCGTGAAAAATTTGAGCATAAGAGGAATATACATATTGCATTCAGTTACGCGATATGAAAAACGTATAAGTGAGTGACGTATTTATGCATTTCACATGTATATTTGCGTAGCTTGCATTACTGCGCACGATACAGAACGTACACGCGATACTGTTGTGTCGCAGTTCCTCTTGTTTCGCTATTTTTGAGTTTGTCCGTCGAACGGAATCCCGCGAAACAAAAACACATAGACATTAACATTATATTTCGCGTCCCGCGTTTATTATTTGACTATACGTATGAATGATGCGGTTAAATTCTTTCATACCCGGCCAAATGTTTTACCGCGCGGAGTAAGGATCGAAAGATGCAATAAAAGCACATTAATGCTTATACGTGCATTATGCAACCCTGCGGCTTAAGGGATTTAAATTTGTATCCACGAAGTCTCAAATAACTTTAATCCCAGAACCATTATGTAAAATCGCAGACTACTTCACTTCATAATATAAAAGCCGCTGCATAAAATTATAAACTATATTCGGTTGACTTTAACTAATTTAAGCTTTATGTCATGTTTCAATTATTTAGTTTAATATTAAGACAGTAGATGATTAAAGTTACATTAGACAATTGAACTATTCTATCATTTTTGTTATATATCCGCGAAATATTCTTATAAATTGTTATACACACACATAAAAATAATTAATTATTCTACTCTACAGCCAAGGAAAGCATTTACTTATTTTATTTTATTTCTTTTAAGTAAGTTTTCTTACAACAAAGAATATTTTCTTACTAATAGTTTTCAAATATCTTGACACAAAAGTCTTTGAAAACCAGAATATTGTTTTGAGTAAATTTAATGTTTACAATGATTTCTTATGGAAGATTTGTGGATTAAGTATTTAATAAAGTTATGTATCCGCAAATCTACCATAAAGTCATTGTTAAGTATTACATTTACTCAAAACAATATTCTGATTTTCAAAGACTTGTGTCAAGATATTTGAAAACTATTGGTAAAAAAAATATTCTTTGTTGTAAGAAAAACTTACTTAAAAGAAATAAAATGAAATAAGTAAGTGCTTTCCTTGGCTGTAAAATGTTTATTTTTCTCTGTATATAAACAGATAATATATCTCGCAATTAGTCTCTATCGTATAATAGAAATACGTCACTAACTGATGCGTTGATATATAACGAGCTCTATTTTGCAAGCTCTGTGCGAAAATGTGAACGTATCAACGTGCGCACAATAAATTAAGGAATAATTATACATAATCCTCAATTAAATATCGATCCTGATCTATTATATTCTATCCACTTTGAGGCAATGAATTTATGAGCCATTATTTTTATCTATATCGTAGTATCTTTACGTGAGGTAGAATCATATATATCTATACATACCTAATATAATTTTAATAGATCCATTACCTCAAATTAAACTGAAGCGTAATCTCTGACTCACCGATACGACGCGCAGCGGCGGAGTTATCGCACAGGTTGAGAAGCTCCGTTGATCTGTAAGGAAATGCAAATATAATTTAATATAATACGATTTTACGACAATGCTGAAAATAATTAATCCCCCTCGTCTGTATACGTGGGTCTACAGCGTGCAGCGTCCGAACCAAAATGATAATCTGCTCGTAACTGTAAAACTTGCAAGCCTGCCAGAAAATATTAAATAAACAATGTTTATCAAAATGACTGTAAAATCAACTACAATGCGCAGACAGGTGTTTCTCATAAATTTCAGTATTTTTTTTAAATACTTTGAAGTAGAGAAAAATAGCGTCGTACGTGACAGGTCCGCGTATGCGCTCCGCGAGGGTGCATAAAAAACGTATACAGACAGAGGATTAATAATTCTGAGAATAATCGATCGCGTGTGAAACGATCGATTTACTCCGTGCAAGTGACAAGTATATCGACGAAAACTACTCACCGCAAGGCTGCTCCGCCGTTGCCCGACGCCGTCCCAGGCCGCCTCCTCCTCTCATTTTTCCGTTTCTTCTCGCTCCCTCGTGTGGCACTCACATGACACCTGCGAAAGTACGTTAATTACGATCGTGCGGCGATTCAAACGGCACCCCCGACGTTAATCGTACGTGACGCGCGCACTTTAGCGATGTACCGGCTGTATACGTCGTGACGTAAGAGAGCGGCGAAAAAAAGAGCGAGAAATGGCGAACCCGCGATCCGCCCGACATCTGTGACGTTTCACAAATTACTGCGACGGATGTATCTCAGGTGGTACAGAGGGTTTTAATTACCATACGTACACGCACACACGCACACTCGCGCGCACGCGGAACAGATACCGAATTTATGCCGCGACGGTCGACGAATATAAAAATATAGAAGATTAATCGCGACTCGGAAAACTCGATCCGCGATGCTCCGACAGTCCCAGCGAGAAATGACCCGTCGATAGACGTCGATTCGACGGGTCATTTCTCGCTGGGGTACCGTACGACGAGAAATTTAAAGACGCGACGATAAATATATATGTGCGAACACGCGAGCGGCATCGAAAAAGTAATTAATCTCTCAATAATAAATATCGCGACGCAATCCCCGTCGTATCGATGTTTGCTTTTACTTTATGAATCGCGCGAAATACGTACACGCGATTTGATGAACAGCCTCGATACACGAGCTACGCGAATCGCCATTTTAAATCACTGATATAATCGGAAATATATATTAAAGGATGATGGCGTTTTCCGTACTTACTACGTGTCTGTTTGAAAGCTAACGACAAACACTGATATTATTTATTGCCGTGTCTCTTCTCTCTATAGCTTCATTTAATCTCGACGATAGATTGCGAGAGATACTTAATAACGCAACGACACGGAGCGATACACAAAACTACCTGCCTATACCTGTGCCTGCTCGAAACTCGGAGTCACGTTAGATCCGTGTGAAGCTGGCGCCAGACTATGCGCGAATCCTGATTCGTGATTCGTGGTGGTTCGCCATTCGCGCCGATTCGCCAGCGGAGCAGTTTTTTGACGAAATCAAAGAGATGAATCGAGAAATCGCGAATAACATATGACGAAGTATGAATAGTGGAGGGTCTACATTGTTAAACGGCGAATCTATACGAATGGCGAACCGCGAAACGCGCCAGCTTTAGATCGAGGTGTCTGTTCCGCGCCGCGTCCGTGACGTCCGTGTTAGCTCGCGCAGTGGTACCAAATGAGTTCGCGTCTTCTCGGCGAGTCACGCAGGTGGGGATAGAGTGGGGGAAAAATGACTAGACGCGGCGCGCGCGATGTGCGATGGTGCGTCATATGCCTAGTCATCTTGCCCTCCTCTACCCTCTACCCCCACCTGCGCCGCCTGAGCGAGTGTAACGGCGCCGCGCCGGGTGCGATGAATTCGCGACTTTGCGTGTAACTATATCGTCGCGAGAGAACAAACTCCGAGCTGCGTATCACTTTGCCGGCATTCCCGTCCGCGTTCTCGCTAAAGCCCCGGACACACACTTTTTCGTAACAGTAACAGTAATGCTAAGACTCCATAGACGCGGAAACGCCGTGCGGTAGAGTGCGTTGACCAATCAGAAGGCTGCCGCAAGTCACCTGCGGTAAAATCAAAATTTGTGATTGGTCAACGCACTCTGCCGCATGGCGTTTCCGCGTCTATGGAGTCTTAGCATAAAGTTTCGACCAATCGACGTACGGCCGTACGTTCCCGAATCGAGCAACGCGATTGGTCGAACTTTACTGTTACTGTTACGAAAAAGTGTGTGTGCGGGCTTTACTCTTCAGAGAAAACGATCGCGCATTTCAAAAGATAATAAAGAGCCATCGCGGCGAATCGTGGTCTCGTTTCTCGTTACAAATTGTAGGAATTTATTTATGATCGCGAATAAAAGGAGCGTTTAAGAAAACACGTGCCGACCGTTGTATTATATACTTTTAGTTTCGATGCCCGCGATGTTTTAGGCCGGTTCTACAATACATAAATCGTATATCGGAGTCAGATTTCGGAACGCACCCGACGATTCAATGAGAGAGTTTTTTCCTCGAAAATGAATTCTCTCTCCTCATTGGGCCTTCGGTCTTCGGCTGCGTTCCAACATCCGTCTCCGATTTATTATAGAACCGACATTAACGAAACTGTAGTAATTGCATGACGCAATATCAAGATCCGTTCTATTCTATTTCATTACGAATCGTAAAAGTTTATTAATCGCGAATCGTATATACGTTTCTCTCTTGCGAATGAATTCGAAGAATCGAGCCCCAGGTAAGCCTTCGAAAAAGAACAGACGCGAACGTGTGTCTAAATGGCGTTTTCGATTTACTATACTCGACCCGACTCGGGTCGCATCAATGGACGTGGAATACATACATAGATATGTATGTATTCCACGTCAATGATGCTAGAGTCCTGTATACATGATGCAACCCGAGTCGGTTTGAGTCGCAAATCGAAAACGCTATAAATGAGTTCAAGATTTCTAATCGACGCACTACGGCGTTGAAAAGCACGCATTCGCCATTTGGCGGCAGGTGCGCATTACAACGTATCACAACGCGTCTCAACGGGAACGCGGACATCGAAATTAATAAAAATAATACATCGCCAACGGTCGGCGCGTGGTTTGTTTTCTCTCGCGTACGACGCGGACGCCGGGTATACACAAAGTTATCGCGTGTCGTCATTCGTCACTCGTGCTTCGAGTCTCGAGCGGGCAGGCACGCAGGTAGGCAGTTCCGCGTTATTATCTCTCGGGGTGTAATCGCGACAAGTTTTACGAGTAACGCAATTATTTCTCGCGAACGAGCAACGCTTCTTAACACGTTCGTTACATGTGTGCGACGAAACCGATTCTCACGAGAAAATCATATTATAGATATGTGAGTGACACAACTTTATAACGTTATACACTCGGTTATACATGTATGACGTTTTATGCATTATATACTCATGCAGTTGCCTATTTAGGTATTTACCTAACCTATTTAGTGCATTTATCTTTGCGTGAAAACGCGCGGCATACTGTGCGTAACTATTAAAAATAACATCCGCGGGGGTCGTTTTTTCAATCGGAGCAGCGATGGCGAACGTGTTAAGCGTGTGCGATTTGCGACGATTAAGAAACTTTTACGATTCGTAATGAGAAACGGTTCACGGCGACGACTTTTTATTGTCTTTCGGGGCGCAATCGAGCCGAGTATTACGAGCAACACGAGATCATTCCTCGTGAACGAGTAAGCGAAGGTCTTATAAAACTCGCGATGAACGAAAAAGAGTTTTGTAACGAGAAACGGTTCATCGCGACAGCTCTTTATTATCTTTTGAAATGTGATTGTTTTCTATGAAGAGTTAACGATCGCGGACGGGACGACGCGACGGGAGTGCCGTGCAGAGTATCGCGCGATCGTTGTATTCTCGAGATCGATGTACGTGCGATGGCAATTAATCGTGTTCGCGAGTGAATATTGTGCGACCGCTATGAAGAAATCTGAGAGGAGGAGAAGGCGGCCTGGGAGGCTTCGGGCAACGGCGGAGCAACCACAAGGTAAGTGTAATTTAATTAGAGTAGTGTTGGTTGTTCTTTAAGCATTATTACCAAATATCTATTTGAAAAATGATTTAATTAAAATTATATTGTGTATAGATAATTTTAAGATACATGTATAATAAATGCAACATGTCAGATTCATTGCCTTGAGTTGGACAGGCTAAAAGATATTAGTGCTGATGTAATACTTAATCTTGGAATATTTCTAAAATCTTTCATTTATTTATTATATTTTTATATACATGATATTGATTTATAAAATAGAATTCTTAATAAGTACCATTATTGA
>NW_020212207.1:19038-73411 GCF_003070985.1 Temnothorax curvispinosus | reverse complement strand
CTGTGTTTCGATCTACACAGAGATTTCTCCGCAATCTTTCTAAATTTAAGCGTTAAATCCGGTTAAATCATTAGCGATTTTAATGTTCTTGATGCTATTTTCTTGCCATTTCTCTCTTTCGCATTTGCGAATATTATAATGAAGGGCTCGCCTTGCAACAAGCGAATCCCACGTGCGAACCCGAATTGGACCACTTTGCGGTCATGGCCGTTCATAGTAACGCCAGTGCCAGTGCCATTATCAGGGATTGCATAATTCGAGAAATCGGACGATCATTATTTCGACCGATATTTTGATTGAGCGCCCTTAGGTAAAGGATTTGCATTCGCTTCGCATTACGACAATGAATTATGTTGGATTCTCCGACGTAATTGAATTTATATAGAACCACTTGCGTATAATAATGCCACATAATTTCGTTACTAGATCACATTTTTTAGCAACGCTCTTATTTTCAATCTATATAATTGATCTATTTTAATTTTCCAATTGTTATGCCCCTTTCTGCTTTCTAGCTCTTCTCTCTCTCTCTCTCTCTCTTTCTTTTTAATATAATCCCCCTTATAATTATACTAATTATGTAAACGCTACATACGCGGTATTTTCGTCCATGACTTATAATCTTTTGACCTATCGTTATATTAAGAATATTCCGATTGCTCGTTAAAAGTTTAATATTCGTGACTTGTAGTTACGCCAACTGCTTGATCGATTGCCGCATAATGGTATAAATCGGTTGTTATTGCGCAATACATCAACAAAATCAGCATCTTAAATACAACTTTCTCAGATCTTAGTGCGCTCATCACGCGTTCGTCGAAAGCTCCTCCGAGATTTTCGCGAAAACAAATAACAAACATGCAGAAATATCTGTTATCGAGCAATATTTAACAAAGAACGGATTTTTCAAATTAACGAGACCAATTTTCACGAGAATAAAAAACGAAAATAAACGAGCACGTTGAGATAGAGCGGTATATCAGCCGATTTGCTGAAAAACTACTTTATTACACCCCGGGCGCGTGCTCGCGATATGTGTCGGTATTTCGTATATGAGCACAGATTGAATATCGTATCAAATATCGCGTAATTCTAACGGCGTTCATGATCAACGACTTTCGACGGAGAAGCCGAGGCTACAATGTCGCGATGAGCTCAGCCAAATGACGAGTAATCAGCGTTTAACTTCGTTCAGCACGTACATACAGGTAGAGACGGTATTCTCGGTCTATATCGAGTAATTTGGCTCAAGTACAATTTCGTTGCCGTAACTACCGCGAACCGTATATATTACGGCGCGAAAGCGATCCGGTTCTCTGCCGCAAATTTAATCCGAGATTTATGCTACCCTGTTGTGAGGGAATAAAGCTTTTTATCGTATGACCGTATTTTTATTATTCGTAACCAGACGCGCTCGGCAGAGTGATAAAATGCGCCCGTTTCACGGCGCTTCTTTTGCGTATCTCTCTCGAAAATAGTTCCCCGACGGATACTTTTCGCTTAGAGTTACTGACGGCGGATACGTATTACGTCAGATAACATTGAGCTCCATTAAGATTTGCCCGCAGTGTGCATACAGGATATATTATAAAGATAAATATAAAACACAGTAACAAGAAGAGAAGTTCGCTATACTCGGAAATAAAAAATGCTGATAAGAACTTCAGCACTATTTGTACATGTATTAGGACTTTGAAATATTCAACACGTAAAAATTAATTGATATGGAGAATTAATATCTTCGACTTTTTGATATTTTTGTGAGAAACGACGATAAAAATCGGTACATTATTGGGAAATAATTATTTGCATGCAGAAATAACAAAGAACTTTGTAGATATATTTATAATATGCATCATAGTGGAAGAATACGAATTTATGGTAATAGTTTGCAAGGCAAATATTGAAAATAGCAAGCGATGCGCTTTAAAAGAAAGCATTTATAAAAATAAGCAGATTCTGACCGCATTGATGCGGATACTTCCATAAATTTTCTTCGGCCGTAATTAGCGCGGATAATGAAATTTGATTGGACTGTTTTCCGCAAACACCGTAATAAATGACTTTGTTATCTTCTTTCGCAACGTCGACATAATTACGTCTTTCACGCGTGCTGACTTTAATAAAGTTTTATATTTTTCGATCAGTTTTATTAATGTACAGATTATTTCAGTTTCAAGGAGAGAGATTGATTTTCTTCTGCTGAAATGCGTTTTGCTTTTCACCCGATCTCCGAATTAATTAAAAGATAAATTTATCGTCTTTGAAACTATGACAATTGTTTGGCTTAATTCAAGTTATCCAGTTATATTTTTGAGATGTCATATGGAAATCGAGCATTATTGCAAAATAAATTTATGTAATTCATTGCAAATAAATTTAATTTAGTTTTCTTTCTTCTTTTTATTGGGGTCTCAATGATATGTAGACTTAATAACTTTTCCTTAGAATATCTTGTTGCCACTTCATATTAATGCTACCGTACAAAGTATGTAAATTTATCCAGCGTTATCATCTAATATTTCTTGATACTTTATACTACTGTTTAGTGTGGAGGAAAGAGCTCAAAATTCCAAAATTTTATTTAAAAAACATTCACGGTAACGTTAGGTGGACAAGTATGAATATTTATTTACGTGATCTTTTTTGTGGTGCATATTCATTGAATTTATTTATAGGATTGTATTTATTTGTCAAATAAATATTCACTTCAATTTTGTGTTTTCGTAAAAAATACCACGTAATATCTCAAATGCATTTTGCGTATTTTGCAAGCATTTGTCTGTTGATGAAATTTAATCAAAAGCCGAGCGAGAGAGAAAGAGAGAGCACGGCGAAAGTTTGAACATTTCCGACCACTGATTCGTCGATTGCTGATCCACGGGCTTGAACTTTTCAACTGCCGACCGTGAGAACTTACGCAACTTCTGCGATTTGCGGAATCGAATTAACGTTAAACAGAATTTCGCAGTGCGTCAAATCTCGAAATGGTTTCGCGACGGGTTTTGGTTTGGCTGTAAGTTCCAAGTTGCCGCCGGCTGTTAATTATCGTACGAGTACAAGAAACCGCAGAGTCTTGCTCTCTCTCCTCCCTAGTGTAATGCACCGCACCGCTTCGGGGATGCATATGCAGAAACGTGCGTGCGTATTGCGAATTCACGCGGGGGGGACAAAACGGACGAACGGGAATCCCTGTGGGTGGCATAACAGGCTTTTGTTGACGATAGCGGCGGGCGGGGATTACAAATCCTCTTTGCACCAGACATGATTTCATAAGTAACTCATAGTATATAGCTGCATGGTAGTAATCTGCGCGCTAACATTATTCGCCGCCGTGTATATCGTGGAATACGTAATACCGTGGTCCGCTATGTCAATTAGCTACTTTGATCCTTTGAGCTCCGACGTGTGTGTTAAAAGTGACGCGATTGACGTTACCGCGATTAATAGTCTCTCGGATATCCCGCAAAATTGCTGCAGTACAGAAATGTCGCTTTATATAAGAATCATTTAAATAATAATGATTATCTACGTTTAGATTTTTAGATTTTCGTGTGTTAAAAATTTTGCAATTTATACTTGGAAAGAGTGTCTCAATATAATTACAATTGTCACGATTTGTTTAGAGAAAATGCTGAATGTATAAATAAATTTCTTTCTGCTTAAGCGATAGAAATTTATTTAAAGCAAATATAGCTGTTTAATCATTATTATTAAAAGTGTTCTATTGGAAGTATTATTTTATGAAATATCTAGATAATACAATTGTCTTGTCAGACAAATATGCTGTACAAACCATATCATTCTTTCTTAGAATCTTTACAAGCCACTCTCCGCAATAGCTATTACGTTTGGTTTACTCGGTTCACCCCGTTTACTTCGTCATACTTAAAAATTAATCGTCGACAAACGATTACACCGTTGCTTGCTCTGTTACGAAGTATCTATAGAAGTTCGGGCAAAGTGCAAAAGCGTGCTGGAAATAATCTCAAACTCTTTCTCTTCTTTACTTATCGCGCTGCGTTGTACACTGTGACGCGAATTTTTTGCAGTTACGCGAGTAGTTCGTCGCTGATGGCTAATGTCTATCAGTATTGCGCAGCTGAGGCTCAAACTTGTCTGTAAGAAAGGTAAAATCAATCGATTCCGCGCACGTGTACGTCCCGGGGGAGAGCGCAAACCGATATCCAGGAGATGCCTGCCGGGGCTCTCTTGAGCGAATTGACCACTCCGTTGGATCGCTTGGGGACCAGGTGAGAAAAGGTCAAGAAATCGGTGGGCTACTTCCGCGAAAACCTCGAAGCGACGATATAGCGGTGAATTTCTAATACAGCGAAAGACCTTGGCGCATCGAATAACAATATTCTTCTTTTATTTAACAAAAGATATATGGGAATCGAGAATTTGGGACACTCTCATTAAAGAAGTATTATATTGTTTATGTAGTGTCGCTGAAACTGTCTCTGAGACTTTTGCGATTTATTTTTATATACTTTGTTCTACATCGGACTGTAATTTAAAATATTGCTGTAGTAGTGCAATTACAGTAATGCTATTAAAATTAATATTAATACGATAGCGCCAGTTGTTGCGATTAACACACGTATGTAATTATCTGTACACTGAGAAAAAAATGTTCTGGATTTTAATAAATATTAGTTTGCATACAACTGTGACTCTCCATTTACTAAAAATTTTTCCTTTTATTAGTCCTATATGTGTATTTACTGAGAAAAAAATATATTAATAAAAAAGGAAAATTTTCTTCATTTCAATAAATGGAGTCACAGTTGTAATGTAAACTAATATTTACTAAAATCTAGAACATTTTTTTCTTAGTATACTGTTTTCTTAATACTATTTTACAACGTCGACACAATATTTTAATAGCTTTATTTACACGGATTTAGTTTTTCCGTAATAACAATTGAGATATTACATGTTACGTGCGTGGCACATAAGTTTTAATCTCTTTATTTACAGAGATAATATCTAAGTGTCGCTGAGATAAAATTTTTATATCGCATTGCGCATTACATTAAATCGTAATTTAAAACCCATGAAGCATTGACGGGGATTAATTCTGAAAATGTTTCGTGTCCTATTACGTGTAATACGGTACAGTTTGTAGCAATCTCAAAGATTCAACGAGGCCGCCAGAGACTTTCTGCGATTTTAAGCCGAAGGTGAGAGAAATCTGTGACGTATTTATATCCGCTGGAGAAATCGAACGGTTCGCGCGGATAGGGTTGTTAGACTTCTCACCTCCGCTCGAAAGGGAATACTAGGTAGGTACTAGTACTGGCTAGAAACGCGCGAGAAAAATTTTCCTCATTCGCCTGGCGCATCGCAGTTGCGCGCGTAATGTTCCACCGGGAACGCGAAGCTTTCGCCAATTCGAGCCACAATCCCGCTCTTGCAGATCCATTTTGTCGTGTCGTATAAGCCGGGACGGAAAGACGTACTCTCCTTCTCTCTCTCTCTCTCTCTCTCTCTCTCTTACTCCAGCTCTGTCTATTTCTCTCATCGATTTATCCCGCAAATATGAGTCCCGGTACACCTGGTCAGTCCCGATATCAGCATCGGGAGCCAATCCGCACGTTGACTCACGAGCTGGTCGGCGGGCGATACAGCGGATCTCCGTCCGAGTATTCGAACGGGATGAGAGATATGCGTCGTGTAATACGCACGTTCAAGGAGAGCAATACCTACCTACCTACCTATCTACGCCCGACCAATTTGCGAGTCAAATGGAATTGGCCACCGTCCGGAGTCCGGCGGGTTTGTTTGCCGGACGTTGAACGTGACTGTTCCGTGGACCTGGGACGACAGCAATATATATAACATCGGAGAGGATTAAAGCCCATTAGACACGTACGTAGTCAGTAGCGCTGGTCACCCTGTTGCCTGCATAAATGTCGAGCGAAGTCGTTCCACGGTAATAAAGCCAACGACGTAAATGGATAACGGACACCAGATAATGGATCGTTATCTCTCGCGGATATGATCGACCCGGTTCAAATTCCCCCTCTATGGTCGAATTTTTTAATCAATTAACAACGTATTCGTATTAAGAAGCACGCAGGAAGCTTTTTATAAGTAATCGACATTAAAATGTCATAGCGCGATATTGCAGCAAAATACAAGGCTTTTTAGAGGGCTGACAAACATTCAACGGTAACATTTTTTTTTCTCTACAGTATTCTCGTGGTGTATTTGATTGTTAAATACATGATAGATCGCGACACTTCTTTTTTGTCCTATTTATCGATAAACATAGAGTGACATTTATTGATATTGATACAGTGACAAGGGAGAAAATAAATTCCATATGCGTCATTCGTTTTTATCTCGCAGAATGCATTCCTGAGTGCGGGGAAAAAGTTGATTAAAGTACTCGATGCGACAAGAATTGATTAGATAGAAGATGCACAAAAATGAATATAAAAATACCTGCGCGCGCTTCGGGGGTTTACGATATTTTCGCTCCGAAGGGTACACGCACAGAAAAAAAAATCTGGTTCGTTCATTTTCCACCAGAAAATACTGGTTGAATCCACCAGAATCTGGTTGAATTAACAGGAATTCTGGTTGCATTAATTGAAATGTCTAGTTGCATTAATTGGAAAAATCTGATTCGTTCATTTTTCACCAGACGTCCAATTAATTCAACCAGATTTTTTTTTCTGTGCGCAAATTTAATTAAACAGACAATGCGCGATCAACGAGGTACGTTAATTAAATCGCCCGCGGTAAATCCTAGTGCTGCATCTATGTTTAAACATTTATGATGTTTATCGTGTGCTATCATGATCGAGGCAAGCGTCTCGTTTAACATACCATTTTTCGGGTAGCAACCCGCGACTTTCAGCATTCAGTAACCGTTCGATTATGTTCTGCGTCTCCGCGTCTCCCTGTCCCTTAACTCGTCGCTCTATTTCCGTTATGAGGAAACAGAGCCACTTTTCTTGCCGCGGCAAATCCCACGACGGGCAAATGAATTATCCGACCCGATCGATCCTGAAAACCGAGAGAGGAGTAACCGCGCTCACGTTTTTTGCTAACACGTACTTCGTTCATGACCCACTGAATGAGTCTTCGAGAAATCGCTATTTTTTTGCTTTTTCACTCGACAGAGTTTCTCCTAAATAAAACGCTTACGTTAACAACAATTCGGGAAATTGCAAATCATTCAAAAAGTTTCCTGAAATACGATAGTTCTATACACGCCGCGTATCTATCGTTTTTCTTTGCAGACATGCCAAAGTGGAGTTAATGTGTTTACTAAGATTTACTGTTGCGAAGGAAAACAATTATTTTTACACATGGTATGCCATGATTTCAAATTAATGTATGGGATAAATAGAATTGTAAAGTAATAAGGATATTGCATATATATATATTGGTTTACAATTCTATTTATCCCATACATTAATTTGAATACATATATTATACACATGAATATATATATTATACTCATATATATATAAACGACATGTAATATGTGAATAAGTAACATAAAAAAAATTCGCTGTTGCAGTGCGAAAATAAGAAATAAATATTTTTGGCCGTTTGCAATTATGAAATTAGTTGAAACTCTTTCCAAAGTTGTCAATAATAACTTTGAATTTACTGAAACCCAAGCTTACTGAAACACGGTAGAGTACCCCTTCGTTTCATCTGTCGTTAAACGAGTTTGGACGGGAACATAAATCGGGACAAACTTCGAGTGCGCCGTCGTCGAAATTGCGCGTTTATTCTTGCAGTCTCGTCTGAGACTGAAATTGCCTTTCTATGATAATCACCGGGCATAAAGTAGGGTCTCTCCTCCGCCAAGAGTGTAAAGCGTCTTCACTTCATAATAATCGACTTTTCTGCTCCTGTTTCCTCCATCGTGCCCGATTCGGTCGCTCGAAAAGGTCGAAAATTACTTGAGATTTATTCGGACGGAGAGACGCTTTCATCCTCGATCGGGAACGATCGAAGATACGCTTTATAAATCGCATATTGATCTACCACGCGAATTTGGAGCCATTTTCCTGAACAATGCATTCATTTTAATGCAGTGCGCACGTTGCTCAATTGCCCATCGATTTGTGAGTCGCATACTGCCGTACATTGATATCGGCTTACGATTAGTCGTTAGTGCTGGGTAGCTATTGTTGTCCAGCAAACGTACTGCACAATATTATACTGGCTAATTATAATAACAATTTCTCTAGTGCAGTTCAATTAATTATTGCCGCCTCGTAATGGCTGTTCATTATTCATAGGACTTGGTCTGTCTAAGTAGCTTTGATAATTAATGGGATTAAATTGAGATCGATTAGATCAGGTCTGCTACATTAAGACTTCATAATTTCTGGGTTCGCGCGTAATGACGCGGTTGTACGGACATTTAATCAGGAACAAAATTATCTTACGAAGCAAAACGATTCTTATAGTAATTTCTTTCCTTTTAAGTTCTCTATTACTTTCGGAAATTTCTGCATGACATTTCATTCATCCAATCCTACCCCCGCAGTTTTGTTTAAAAATTAATAAACTTATGCAAGCGCGTACAGCTAATTTATTCGCTGCACACTTTAACATATTCGTTAACCTTGTTGTATTTTACCGTGACGATGTGTGTTGCGCGAATATAACGTTCTCTAACATAGACTGAATAATGAAATAAACTGAAGATAATAAAAGGTAAACAATTCCGAAAGTTTCGTGATTAAAGCGGGCGAGCAAAACTTTGTTTTGCTATAGTGTCTTTCGAACACGATTGGTAAAGTTAGGATCCCGATAGGTAGAAGAAGGATCGTTAGACACTCGACAGACAGAAACTTGATTGAAAGTTCCATTCTTCCGCGTCGCTTTTTATAGGAAAATCCGAATAGTGCCGACGATGCTAAAATAAAGTAAATAGTAATCAACGAATGCTGATTAACCGAGTGACGTTGCAAACATGCGAACTCATCTCAATTATGAATATGCATTAGAACTGTCGTGATAAAAGGTGTCATTAGCGTAAAAATTGATAAATTTTTGCCTTTAAATATTGCACCACACATTTAATTTATCTATTTGCATGCAATTATTAATAATGCAAAGGAAATTAATGTCACGTATGCACTAAAAGTCATACAAAAGCCATGTTATTGTATTTAAAATTGACTATGGAATGAATTTTACACCACTTTATATGCGTTGTAATTAATGTGTGTTTGCTTTGCAAAATGAATGAATGAATACATGTAGATTACATTCATTGAGAACGTAATAATCTTTTCTCATCGTTATAAATCTTAAGAGGCATATCTATTCATAAAATACGTGAAAATAAAGAAATTCCTTACGTATTTCTAAGTATTGAAATACAAATCATCTCTTTTTATATAATACGGCGGCGTTCGGAATGTTAGAACAAGACTTTAATAATTCCAGCAGTTCGCCATGTATCGTGATGTACGGGCAAATTTTATATCCAACACGTTTCTCTTTGAAGAATCTGCACACGCGGCCAATAAATTTCACATTGTGTCGTCAGTGGTTGCCCCGACACTCCATTTCTGAGTGTCAGCCGTACTCTCGTACGGCACGTTTGAATACCGCGAACGATGAATGGAATATATAAAAAGATGTCTGACTTATATAACATTCTGACTTGCAAAAAAATTAATAGCGTCTCGAAAGAAGTAAAGGCAGCAAAGCCGTTCAAGATCGCTTTTAGAATTATTTAAAGAAAGAAGAAGAAAACACATTTTATTTTATTTGCTCAAGAATTTATAAAATATTATATAACATAAATTCTTCATACAGAATATACGTTCTATTTAAATATTTTACATTTTCAAGCGTTTTTCGAAAATTGTTAACACTGACATCTATAAAATTCTATGAATTTACGAGTAATCCGAGTGCAAATACTTTTGTAGCATGACAAAAATTTCAATCATGGCGAAATCTATAGACGATGTTTACGTCATAAAATTCTTTTGCGTACATGTTACTAAGGATTTAGTAAAACATTCGTCATAGGATATTAGCGACCATAAACAACATTTGTGCGCGCACGTCCGTGAAGAATTATGGCTAATATAATCTGCATATAAAAACGTGAGATGCACAATTCCACGAAATTTTGCAAACTCTGACTTGAAGTTTAATGTTTCCTCAAATTAATGTAATGTAACGGAACATCATATTTTATTTATTTTGCACCAAAATAGCGTAGAATATTTTCCGCAATTATTCGCATTAATATATAATATGGATATATTTAATTTATATTTCCAATTTTAAGCATATCGCGTTTTTGTGTGTGATATCGTATTTCATCTTCTTTATAAAAAAACGTCATTATTAAAAAATTATTGGTGGATGTGTTTTATTACAGGATGTAGTATTGTCCGCAAAAATTCAAGATATTCTTTTACAAGTGTCAATTAGAGGTAAGGCCGATATTGATGACGTTCGCTCGCTATTTCGCGGATTTCCACAAGTCATGTTTCCGAAATTCTCTTACGTGATAGAAGATCATGCATAATCTGCACAATAGCTGCCACAACAATTGGAGATCATAGGATCCACTGGCACATTCATCGCGATGTGTCGTACATGATAAACTGCACGGGGATGGAGGGAGACAGGAGGGGAGTACGTATGTATTGTCTTGCTAATGCTGGATTCTAGGTAGAAGGCATGCGATTGCAAAATGAAAGAATGATCCGATGGTTGTACGTGTCAATTGTCGAATTCAGTCGCCAGCGACAACGACTGCGACCTTCTCCATCACGCTCATTAAAAAATACGCCAAAGGATTGATCGCTTTGAGAAAGAGGCAGCTCTTCCTTGACAAAAGTCACGAGCTTGATTGAATTTATTTCATTATTATACCTATTTAATTGTATAATAATTCTTTTTTTACGAATTTCATTCATTACTATTTTATATAAGTAAAATTATACTATAAGTATAATTTAGTGCCTTAAATAAAATTGTCTACATTGTTTATTTTTTATGCCGGCAAAATTTGAACAAAATGTACGCGTTAAATTGCTTTTAATGAGAGGCACATAAGTGCATTATTACTCTCTTGAGTTACTAGTATTATTCCAAGTTAGACAGGGTAGTTTAATTAATGTTTCAGATCAGTTTTGCATCCTGTTTATTTTATTGCATTTGCGACATTTCTTCCGTTTAAAATAATTTTAACTAGGACTCCTATACGAGTCCCAAAAGAATCGCTATCTATTTAAAACTTTCTTAACGAGTAGATTGTTAGGACTTCGTTGGATTCATTAAGGCCCTGTATAAGAAGCTGTTACCGTATTCGTCCCAATTTCAAGAAGTTCTCGTAGTTACGTTAAACATTTTATCTACATATTCTGACTTAATTACTTCCAAGATATAGTTGACGTATCTCATTGTAGATTTTCTTTTTACCTTTTATATTATTTCTAAATAAAAGCAATCTTTTTTTCGATATAACGATAAACTGATGTGTAAGCTATATTTGACACAATAATATTGAAATGATAAAGAAATAAAAAATTGCTCTTCTATATTTTCGATCAATTTCTTCTTTTTTAAATTATTATTTAATCAGTAAAGTAATCTAGCGTGACGCATACACATTAAATACAATATTAATGTGATGAATAATAATACATATTAATTTGCGTAATTATTTTTTAAAATTAAAACAGCGGTAATATAATTGTTATTGTATATATTAATATGCGGTAACATAGACTATTTATCTAAATTGATGTGAAGTGCAAATATTCGGGATGCATCTATCTCGTAAATTAAATATTTCACAATAACGACGAGTTGGTTGGCGCACAATGTTCGACGCTCGTTTACTGCAGCGTGCGAGTATTATGCGGTCACCTTAATACCATTCGTGGGACTTGAACAGCCGTGTATCGTCACGTTATTATCCTTTGAAACGCAATGACAAGTACCAAGAGAAAACGCGATCATTCCCAGTGGACAATTAGTTCGCGCAGTTAATGAACCTCCAGGCGATTAATGTTTCGAAGCGGTGGTTATTTTAGCACATATTTCGCGCAATTCATATATTTAAACTAGAAATTGATGCAACAGAGAAAGCGGAAATTATAAATTTTTTTTAGTTTTCCTCACGTAGAAACACATGTGTTCAAATTTTATTTATCCTGAAATCGGTATTGAACATTTAACATAACATTTAAATGCAATGGTATACAGTTTTTTAAAGAATTTACAAACAAGGTAGAGTTTTTACCTTGTTTGCTATTGCAAAATAGCAAACTGTTGTATCAAGCAGTACCTATACACTATATAAACTGTTTTAAATTTTCAGTTTATTACCTTTACCCTTAATTACAAATTCACGCACATATTCCGTCGGGAATGAGTTTAGTTTGCGCCATGTTCTCTTATCTACAAGTATACGTTTCACCCTTTGTGATACATAGTAACGCACATTGTGCAACGAGGGTGTGTGCTTTAGTTTTCCTGATATTACGTACTCCACCATCTATGAAATGAGTATGAACACACATGCGGACGTTGATAACGAAGTCACTGGTGCATCTTAGCTTACAACAAGACGCGGGAGACGTTGTTTAGAAATCCTCTGAAAGGCTATGTCGACGCTTCGTAACGGAATACCCACAGGCAGAGTTATATAAGAATCCTAATACGTTCCACCGTTTGCTAAGTCGCTGAGCCGAATCGTAGACGGAAGTTCGCGCGGAACTAGTTTGATGAGACTGGAAATTGATGCGTCAGACAAAGCTTAGATGATATCTGTCAAGTCAGGCGTTCACGCAGATCCTATTCAACCGATCCGTTCGATTTACGAGCAATACTAAAATCCACGGTATTCTATCGAGTTCAATTTGATTAATTTTACGGGCGAATCTTCGGCGTGTTACTATATGGACTATCGTAAAAACTCACATCTAAAATTCACTGTAACTCTGCAATCTTGGTTTGCTAGATATCTATATCCTTATATAAGTTTACTCAGTTTACTAGAGAAATTTAATGAATATTATATTACGGATTTCTATATTTTATGATTCCACGCTGTGCTCGTAAATCCACGGAAATATCTCCGTCGCAAAATATTTCACGGTTTCAATTCATGAGCTACGACATTTATTTCTTGAGAAATTATATGTTTCAAGAAAATCCTATTTAAGAAATTTTCCTTAACATCTTTTTCGAGCATGCTGTTAACGGAAAACTCGCTGGCGCATTCAATAATTACTTCACAGGAATACGTATCTCGTTTAACAATTACTTACCTTTTTTTCTGATCAGAATAATAGCAATGTGTGCATGCATGCCCATGTAAATAAATGATAAATATTCATATCGTATCGCGAATAATTGCATTTATTGGACTTTAAATATTGCAGGGATTAATTTATATGTTGCATCAATTATGAAATATGTTTAAACTTCTTTCTGATTGATCATTACTTTTTGCGTAACGTTAATAAAAGAATGTTAGAACAGAAAGCTGAACTATTTGCGGTTTCAACGCGTCGTGCGGATTTCAACTACTATAGTACGTTATTTAGTACGCGGTGTTATAAATGTTGAAACATATATTGTAAATATATTTTAAAACACGCAACGAAATGTAGCATTGCTTATGATTTTTTGGCAACAATTTTCTACTAACGATAAGAGTATTTATTTCTCTTTATTTATACTAAATAAAACACTTTATAGAACGGTGCGTTTTTTTGAGCAATAAATTTTGCCATTAAATTTTATAGTAACAAAGTTTAAAGTATAAAATAAATAACCTTTTACAATAATTAACTCATATACGACATTAATGAATTTTAATAAGTAATTATTAACAGTTGCTTGTTTTGAGTGCTAAATAAATATTGGATTATTTTATTGGCAGCGCGAATGTATAGTTAGATATTCATATTTCTTATCTATAAATAATATTAATATATTCGCGCAGAATGCATTCTGCTTTTAATGAATTTTGATAAAAGTAAGTTTATTTTTTATTATTATTATTTACTTTATTATTAAATGTTTCTATCCAATATTCGATATGTCACCGTATTTTAATAATCTATACGTAAAATATTACGATGTTTCTAATATTTTATTTAAATAAATAAATGGTATTAGACAAACCCGAGTAAGAGACTGCATTATACATGTTGCTTTATGATTGTGTGCTGTATGCTTGTCGGGGCATGTATCCTGTTCACTAGTTATCCTATACAGTGTTTGATTTGAATTCACCGATTACGTTGGATCGAGGAGAAACCCCCAGGGCGGTTCCTCATAACATATCCCAAGTTAAAGGGATCGTATATGTACCTGCATCCTGCATCGTACCGTTTGTGTGATATCCTCAATAATCAGTTTGGTAGCGAGTAATTAGCGAATAACCTCGCCTTGTTGTTGAATCTTAGCAGGATGAAACAGACATGCATATCTTTCCATAAATATTACATCGTTATCCCTTTCGTTGATATATTTTAAAGATGTGAAACATATTTTTGTTTTCTGTCATGAACTTTATTTGGAAAACAAAAAAGTGCGCTTAAATTATAAAGCAATATTATAACTCGTAATCGATAAAAAAGTATATTTATAATTGTACTTTCTCTCGCGTGATCGCTATAGGTATACGTTGAGAAAATTCATACAAGTAAATCTCTAAGAAGCTATATTAAAGTATATATTTGTAACATTTCTAAAAATTTTTTAAGTCGAAGCTAACGTGACAAGTTTAGTAGAAATTTAACATGTGTACTTTTAGACGACGATGCCCTATAACGGGATACAGAACCTACTAATTGTGCCCCGGTAAGAAACTTAACACTCGACTGTCGAGGAAGTTCGCTTTACAGTAAACAAGTATTCTACTAAAGCATGCATCAACGCTTCAATATGCGCATCAAATTTCCGCGCCAGGGACCTAATCAGTCCTAAGTATCTTACGTACTCTTACCCGAAGTAGGATATAGTACACGATATATTAACGCAGTTCGCTCATGCGTGATAAAGGGGTATTCTCAAGCGGTATCTCTGTTTTCGCACTCGTTCTATCTCGCCCCCTTTAACCGGTAGTCGAACTTTTCGCATACTGCTTCATGGGGAGCGATAGAGGCAACCGAAGATATACGAACGAGGAAGTAAGAAGGTGCCGCATAATTTTCAAATTATTCACGAAGACGCGCTCTTGGCGCGTCAAAGGGGGATATCGTGGCTGCTCGATATTCTTCGGCCGAATATTCCGCACGGATATACATCGCGGTAACGTAGTGAGAGTTCGGTAAGGTCCTGGCACGGACAAATGAGGATCTTCAAGCTGTCGCTCGGCGTGACGAAGGTCTCAATCGTTAACGATTGTCACTACATACATCTTGTATTATGTACGCCACATATCGACCTTATAGTGCCGTGCAATGGGTATCATACCTTCCGTATATATCAGAAACAGAAAACTCTGACGGGTAAAATGACGGTAAACGATGAATTTATACTTCTTTTTGGTGTTCCAAAAAGCTGTAATACGTGTTTAATGTTCAGACACGTTCTACTTAAAAAGTTAAAGTTCTTCAAAGCGGTCAGAGTAGAATGTTATTAAAAACTTGAATTACCGAGGCACATCACGAGGCAAAATATAGCGAACGGCTGCGTGTTATTGGAAATTGGCTTTTTATTATAAAAAAAAAGGGCAACAGAGAGAGACAGAGCCGCGATAAAATTTGTAAAAATGAAAAGAGGGTTTTGCACGCTCTTTATATCCAATATGTAAAAGTTTAAATTAAAATTCTTTCGCTGCGGTATTGAGACACTATCTAACTGTAATACCTAAAATAATGTCGACGGGAGTTTTTGGACATTGGAACTTCTCGGTCTAACTCGCGCAACTTTCATGCCTGTAAATATGGGAAAGTTGTAGCCGAAACTTCTCGTTCTTGGACGAAAATTTTATTCCTATGTGTGTCTGTGTGTGATCGTAACTTTCATTTAAAGTTACGTTCAATTTTCACAAATTTTGATTCACCGTTATTTAATCAAAACTATTACAATGTTCATCATGTGCACGAGACTCTATTACCCGACTTTGTCCATTATATTATACCGTATCATTACTGCATAAAAACTTACAGAACTGAATGGAAGGAAGTGTGGAGCTAATTAGCCGCCCGTGAGTTTGCCACCATTTTATTCTCATTCCTCCGAGTTTTAGATTCACGGTTTAATTCGCATGCTCACCGCATGCGAATCTCGAATTACCGAAGAAATGAAAGAAAGGGAGGGGGTTGTTTTTGTAGTAGAGCGTAATCAAATGTGAGCGTCGGACTGTATAATGCAGGGAAGAGAATTAAAAAATGGAGGAAGTGGTTGAAGTCTAAGCAACTTGAGGGGCTTCTGAAAATTGAATGCATTAAAACCGGCGCTTGGCAGCAAACAGCTTTAACAAATAAAGCGCACATTCGGCACAAACTACCGGTGCATGTATAGAGATTACTTTAATTTTGCGTTTTTCATGGCGCTTTCCAAGGTTTGATATTATTATAGCTCGTCATGATACTTGATTTTTCTCACAGAAAAAATGCAATTTGTAAAGCGAGCGTCTGTAACTAACAAATAGCTTCTCCAATATCAACTTTTAGCCGATTTGATTACGAAACTCATCTGTCAGGAATAACAAACCCAGAATTTTAACGTAAACCTGTGTTTAATACTCTCCCGATATTTAAATTTTTCGTAATAGATTGGTATGCAAATGCAAACGCATTTATTATTAGTATAATGATCATAATTAAATTAAGTATTTGCAATAGTAAAAGCAGAATAATACAAAGCTATACTTTTATTTCATGACAGTCGTTAATATCTATAACAAAGAATATTAACATATAGTTCAATTAGAGTCACAACTTAATTGCGTGTCACAATTATTATCATGAAAAAAGTTTGTCACGGTAGTTATCACGCTGTAAATCGGAAAAATCCTGCGTCTCAAATGTCGATTGTACACAATCTTCGTCGCCGCGACTTATGAAATCAGAGCGATATCGGCTATCTATATCACCGGCACGTATTTCCGCGGCTGGTAATAATGCCAGTTGGGTACTGATGCTGAACTATGTGGGAGCTTCGTGACCGTCTGAATTTGCGCCAAGTTAACCATGGTACCCCGACGTTTCCAGTCGCCCAGTCCGCATGAAACTCTACGTTGCCCGCCCACTCTTCTCGCCTTACCATGTGCCGTTAGGTAAATTTAATCTGATCCCATCCGAGTTGTAACTTCCGTATCCAAATCCTGTTAAGTTGGTCCGATCAGTCAGCCGCATTCCGCGATATCGTGTAATTATTTGAATGTCTTCGAGTTACTCTGCTCTTACTAAATCACCTACTAAAAAGCCTCTCGCGCAATAATTGGATATTGCAAACTTGTCACAAAATGTTACAAGAAAATGAATGCGTTGCAATAAAATCTTGGAACTACCAGAATTCGTTTCGCAAACAATCTTGAAAATCTTAAAACATTATATATGAATTTGAATAAATTTTTTCTTAAATTTTTTTATTTTAATATAAAATTGGAAGATTTCAAAATTCATTTTTCTACTTTTATATATGCAGAAAGACTAAGGATGTTGGAGAAGAATGTGAGCCTTTATTTCTAGCATCGTGATTATACTGTTTTAATTTTGAACATTAACGGTTGTCATGAGAACAGTAAGGCTATATATAGCTATCATTATTAATTATTTTCTTACACTATAAGCGGTTATTAGATCATTATTCTTTTATACATTAAGAGAGCCTCTGTTTCTGTGAAATATCGAGACGATACATTAACTGAATGAATCAAACTTAAGTATGATCTACGTGCGAAATGTAAGTTAGCCCGGTGAAGCTATTTTGCATAATTAATGCTGGTAGCCGGCGGTGATCCTTGCAGACGTCGCACTTGCGCGATTTCCGCGACTCACATATGCAATTCGACATCGTCGAAATTGCTACTGCTCCTGACAGTTTTAACCCTGGGAAGTTTAATGATCACTATCATCTCTCGAGCTCGTTTCGCCGTTTGCATCAAGCAATTTTCAATGAGAGTGGTATCAAACTCTTTTACACACGCTTTGGCGAGCGTTATGCACACACGACGAAATATCTTCCGGCATAGTATCTTCGCTTAAGGACTCTGCATATTTTACTGTACTTACCTACAGTCAGCTGTTGGCAGAGTTTCCATTTGTCAAGTGCATACGTCAGATAATTTTGCACAGAAAGTAGTCCGCGTGATAATAACTCCATGTCAAAAGCAATTTAAATTATACTCGTATGTTCATTGACAAAGAATTCGGTAAGATTAACTGCAAGAAACGTATTGTAACATGGCACGTTTAATATACTGTTATTATTTCTCGACATTTTTATATTATTTTTACTTAATATTCATGTATCTGCTCGTTTAATCTTTTTATTCCTTAATTCTTTTTATCTTACATATTATATAATTTTATATAACATTATATTTTTCATGAACTTTAGATACATATAATTTTGCAAAAATAATCTGATAAATTTCGTTTTATATAAGTTTATGCTGCTTTATTTTGGTTTTTGTCGACGTACTAGAATTAATTTTGAAGAAACAAAGATTGTGTGTGTGTGTGTGTGTGAAAAATATATCCGCTCATCCAGCTGTTATCTAGGGTCAGCAGTTTAACTCACGGGTATCTTTTGGTAAACTACTTCCAATTCTTCTTGTGGTTTAAAAGGTATCGAACGTCGGGTAGCCTTTTCACGAAGAAATAAGCAGCAGATGATCCGGCACATTCCGTTTGCTCGCGAAAAATTATTGACGAAAATTACTGTAATTTTAAAAACTCGCCTTCGATACTGTTCTCTGGCGTCCATTAGTTAAAAAGTCACTAAATTGCGGATACAAGATCTATTATCATGCTGCTGAATAGAGTTTTAATGTCGGTTTCGGAATTTCTGATGGCAATAACGATCACGTCGTTAGACTGTTGATTGCTTTGATAACGTCGTAAGAATTCTCATTCCTTTGTGATTGCTAACGAGGCTCCGTTATCCCCATAAGCATACCTTTAGCGAGGGATATTAATTAAATTTTCATAAACGCGCATTTATTTCTTCGCGAGTTCCAAGTCTAACATAAATTAGAAAATACTTTCCAACATTTATTCTAACGAAAGCTATCGGGACTATTATGAATCTCTAAATATTTGTATTGATTCCTGCATCAAAACATGTCCACTGATAACGAAGATATACTTTTCAGATGTGTTTCTTTGACGAAATGAAAAAAAAATCTACATTTTTTTTGTTTTTTTTTTTTATTTAGTAAATTAGGAATAACATTTTTGTTGTTAAAAAATTAAAAAGCTTAGGATTATGTATGTTTCTGCGAAGAAATTGCTACAGTTCTCATATTATGGCAACGATATCACAGTTCTATATTATTTCTACGCTTCTTTCTGTCTTCTGAATATTTTTCTGTAAAACGAGATTACGAGACGAAATACATCACTCATGCTATATCAACTTGCATCATATTTTTCCACTAACACAATGAGTATGCCAGTTGAAGTATATAATCGCATTGATGTTTTTTTCCTCTGTCTCCGAGTGGCACGTTTCTTATTCGACTAAAATTACCTTATTAGATCTCGCAAATCTTTGTATCTCCGTGAATGTTACGAAGAATGGTTATCCGGGCAAAATGAGTACTTTATAGCAAACTGTAACGAGTATGAAGCAAAGGGACGAGGATGAGAAAGCAGGCAGCATCCCTTTAGAAACACCTGTAGTACCTGTCAGCCGTCAGTTGTCGGCGGTTCTAAAAGCAATTAATTTGCCGCACGGCAAGATCGAAAAGCCAAAAAGCGTGACTTCGGCTACCTACCTCCGATCGATCATCCCTTCGCGCGGACGAGCGGTTTTGCCTTAGTGATGCCATCTTCCCCGCCTTTTCTGCTGCCGCCCATCTGCCGCCCTTCATTCCTTCCTCTCTCTTCGTACATACCACCTATACTCAGCTCGATTAATTCCTGCTTGCACGAAAAAAGGTTTCATCCATCTAGGATGGATTTTCATACCCCTTATCGCTTCTTGCGTTTGTTGGTTTGCTTCGAGACTTCTCTTTTGTCAGTTCCATTTTCTCCTCTTTTTCTTCTCCTTTCTCCCTCCTACACTTCCCCGGCCTCTTAGCACCTCCATCCATAAGTCTAACTTTGGTGATTATATCAATTCCGAATCAATTTTACCGACATCCTCTGCCACCCGTCCCCATCCCTGTCTCACTGCCGTCGCGTCATTGAATTACAAGGGGTGAATCGCTTCGAGTACTGCAGCCGCTCGATACGGGAATTAATGGGAGCGACGTTACCCATTTAAGCGTTCGATATGATAGCCGACGTCGATGGAAAATACGGTCACTGGAAAACTACATTGCCTTCGGCACGTATCGTTCCGATCCATCTTGTCATTTTAATGTTTGCTATTATTTCTCTTCTCGGGTGACAATACACCATCAAAGCGTCGAGTCACTTTTCAAATCAAATGGTATGAAAACATAATGTTTCATTTAACACATATCGCATCCCGATACAATTCCTACATGACAGAGAATATAAATTTCCGATTTAATACGTTTACGTCAGAGTCACATGGAAGAAAATAAGAGTATATATGTACATTGAAAGCAGCGATAACTGTTTTTAGAGACTTTTATTTGCTCCTCTCATTGTCTGCTTATTTGATTTGGTTACTTCTGGCTTACTAGCTTTTACTTCTGATAAAATTGCATAAAATCCCCTGTATTAAAGATTTGCACGTACAAAGCAGATTGTTATTTGTAAAAGTTTATTTCAATCGCTTTACACGTTGGAATATTTTAACAGGTATAATTCCATCAACAAGATCAAAAGTCAAGTGTTACATCTAGATACAAAAAATTTTTTGAAATTCGTACGTATCTGAAAAATTCATGAAAACCCGTCCGTGCGAGAATCTCACATTTATCGCAGATCATCCGGTGTTTTGCGATTGCGTGGTATACATATTTATTCAATTTGTTTATCGGTCGTTGAATATGATTCACTCGAAAATACTATCGATTTTTCTAGCGCAAGTTTCTCACTGATAGACTTTAAACACACGGTTCTCCCGGTGTAAATTAATTGCATTTTCGGAATAATCCTTCACATCGAGATAAGAGCTCCCAATCCTTTAAATCGTAGCGCTTATCGTCGCGCAGGATTGATGCAAACTAATATAATAGTTGATCATATATACCGGCCAAAATCAATCGCTCGTGTCCACGCGCACACATTGTGCACCGTTTACATAATATATATTCTATATCCATCATGCGTCAACTCTCTCTTACACATTATATCTATATCATAAACTCTGCTTCGATACAAATACTTCAGTTGATTATCCGAGGTGCGAGAAGGAAAAAGGAATCCTCTGTTAAAGTCTGAAATCCAATGAAGTCTCCTCATTCGGAAAACAAGAAGATAATAGGATAAAATGGAGTTACCTTTGAGAACGCGAATTAAATCGTCCATGACTTGAAATGAATGAAAAAAAAGTTATTTAATTTATATTTATTATCAATTTATTATGATAATAAATATGAAGGCATGCGCGATAGCATTTTTTTGTCTAATCGGCGAGAAATGGAAAACATAATTCACGTATATATTGCAAAATGACAAAGTGAGATCAATTCTTTTCTAACATATTGCTAGGCAAATTCTAAGTGCATGGCGTAGGCGATTTTTTCGCGCGTACACAGTCCGCGGAAAATTAACAGGAGCATTGTCCGACTAAATTCTCGACATTCGTGTTCAACTATAGTCGAGTACCTCGTCCGTGTCCTTCATGTCCCGTACATTCTGTATGGCGAGTGCTCTGTATATATTCCGTCGGTCGATTGCGTTATGTACGACAATCGAGTACATTATATCGAGTGCATTAAAGTGAATGTACGATGATACGAAGCGTGATATAAATCCACCCTATATCCGACTTTCGACGTGGACCTGACACAGTTTTTCCTCACTCGTGCGACGCTCTTCCCCGGCAAATTTGTATTTTCCGCGATCCCGGAAAATACACGCCGTATACACCAAGGATGTCGTTAATTAATGGCTGCCAAATTGATACCTGACTCGAGCGCGGATTGTCGTCTGCTGTATAATCGTCACAAGCATCCTGTGTGGCTTAATGCTCTATTGTCCGGCGTACGCCATTGCTAACCATCTATTACTGTCCGCTACTTTGTGCGGTGAGTATAGCATTCGCTCCCGTGAGAGATGGGTCACCATGCGCGACTAGTGTAATATCCGGATCTCGATGAAACGTTATGGAATTGTTATTCTAATTATGCTTAACGTAGGAAAAGTCGAAATATAACTATGACAAATTGTGATGTAGAAATAAAATTGATGGAATCTATAACAATTCTATTATATGATTTTTTAAACAATTTTGTGATGACGTGTCTTTAAGTTTATCGTTGAAAGTATTTCACCATCTCTGGACAGATGCTATTCGACGGCACGAAATGGCTCTGTTAGCAAAAGAACACATCTGAATCAGCGTTCTTCCCTCAACGGTGACGTAGCGAATTCGATTGATCGCTGAAGCTGCTGAACATCTAATGTTAATCAAACATGAATTTCTCATATTGCTCGCTTGTCTAATTACATCACAATGCGCAAGACCGCAAGTGGCATGATCACGAATATGCACGTTATGGAGATTTCATCGAATCTCTCCGATCTCATATTAAACTGATAGGATCTCGGCTTCACGTAAAATGCATGAGATACAATTGCGATCGATCAATAGCGTTATATCTAAAGTTTCTACTAAAAATTGTATATTCCAACATTTATCTCTCTCTCTCTTGAAATTATTTCTTTTGAGAATGCATTTATTGAAGGGTATAGTTTCATAGATTAAATTAGTTACGCGTACAAACAATGGAAGCGATATTTTCCGTGAGAAGCTATAACGAAACAATTAACGTATAACATGTAATTATTACAGCTGATCGCCCTAAATATCCCATGCTGTTGCGTTCAACATCTCGTTGAGTCAATTAAAACGTCAGTATGTTTGCTTTGACGTGACGTTTTACGGGGTTGGCCGAGGCGGCAGTGCGTAAACGTCAACATAATTTCTGCCGGGCACTATAATTATACACGATGTCGCGTACGTTATTCCTTCCGGGAATACGTGGCAATATGTTCAACCGTGCTTCATCTCGCCAAGCGCGAAATTCTCTCGTGTATCTCGCGCTTGTTGAGGAGCGATTTACGCTGGCGTGCTTTCCAAATAGACACTTATTGTTAGTTAACGATTACGTTCGACGAACAGCGCAATTAACGTTACGCACGCATCTGTTCCTCCGCACGAAACCTACGAAACTGCTCGCGTTTTAACGTCGCAATATCCGCTATCTTCGGTACATACCGCGGCTTGATTGCCATTCCTCAAATGGTGGTTGCTATGTCGTATTGAACAGCCTCTGCAGAATCCTCTGTAAATCGAGAACGTTTCAGAGGAAAGAAAAGAGCTTCAGGATTCTGCGAACAATCAGCGATATTTTATCTTAGCAACTTTTGCTATCTTAAATACTTGAGATATCGATTTTTAATAAATACAATAAATAGCGATAAGTTTATTTTGCATCTCTAAATTATTCAAATTGTATTGTAGGTATATTTATAATTTGTTGCTGCCAATATTTTTTAATACTTACTTAACCCAAAAATATTGACTAACATTTCAATAAACAAATTAGATAATTATATTGATCTCATATATAATAAGTACAAATATTTAGTTTTATATAATTAAAACAAAATATACATTTTGAGAAAGATATATCTCATTGTATTTGAACTAATTGTAAGTTTAAAATACGCAAAGAAATTATATTAAATTTCTACAAATGACAGCTGAATACCGATATGATATAACAGTCATTTAGTATCGTTTCAAGAAAACAAACGCTGTGAGTGACATGGTTTATTTGTTTTAAAGTAATTAATTCAGGAAACACCTCACGAATAACATGATACATAATTGTACGCATAACATGAAAATGATTTACTCGAAAAGCTGATTCCACTACGATTGACAACGTTTACGCCACCGTAAAAATGCATGCCTCGGAAAGATACAAACTTTTTCCAATAGTCATTTTGATATAATAATTTTACCGCAAATCACTGGAGATCCCAAAAGCTGTCTCTTTTCTCATCTCTTTTCTTAGACCGGGAAGAAGTTTGCGTATTACTACGGCTAAAAAATATATAGATTGGAGCCGACGCCAATAACTGAGCTTTTTGCGACAGCAAAACCGTACTCTTATCAAGTTTGATGCGACATAAAGTTTGAAAAAGCGATGAATCTCGTGTGAACCTAAAAGCGGGCAATGTGGGCAAGCGATTTTGACACATCGAACGGACGAAACGCGCTTAAATTACTTTGGCCTAGATGCTTCATTGACATCTTGGCCGCGATTCAACTTCGAACGAGGGCGAGCACTGCGACATCCGGCAGCTTGGCCATGTTGGGATTTAAATGATGGTAGGGCTAATTAATAGCACGCCATTGGAAATTTATTACGTCAACTATGGTTATGTTTCAAAGGCGCACGCTCGCCTGGAGCACGACCATCGTTGACAAACTTAACAAACTGCCGTCGACAAAAGGTTCTATATACCGGAAAGACTCGCATTTCAAGTATGCTGCTAAATGCACCGGCGACGACGGCAAGCGGCGGCGACGCGACAAAGTTACAAACTGGCGAAACTTCGTGCTGACGAAGCCGCAAATACTTTCGTTGACGTGTAACAAAAAAAGTTTAATTTTGCGAGCTCACCGAAACAAAATTTGCGGTGGTTGAGACGGTTCTTTTCGCCGAGGTAAAGAGCCGCGCTAAATTCGCCGTGTCTTTTTTGTTGGGAGCGCGTCGCGCGCAAAACCCAGCACACATCCTTGGGGCGGTGAAATTTCCGTAGTTCTTTGACGAACACTTCTGCTACTTTTAAGGGTCTGACGTTACCCATTTTGCGTGACGTTGAACCTTTATTTTTAATTATGATTAAGCTTTGTCTCTCGAGTTAATTTAGTTATACAAAAAGTAACTTAAACAATTAGAAAATCTAAATTAAAATGTAATATTATGTCTTATATTATTTAACGTTATCTATTATTGCAGTATATCAAATAAATCAATATTTGTATTTGAATTATGGTTACGGTTTAAATGTATGTATTTGTAATATATGTAATAACATTATTCTATCATATAATATAACTTCTATATACATATACATATACACGTATGTATATGTTGAAACAGATATACTCTTTGCGATATACTAGCTCAATTGTTGGCTTTCACTCCTTTCTGCAATCTTTGCCTACACCTCTGAGACCTCGTCATTATAACATTTAATGATACCACAAGGGATATAAGACATTCTATATGGGTACAAGCATATTCTACAAAGTCGAGTAAAATCTCGATCAAATGTGGTAATGAGAAATGTGAAAGCTCCCGAGAGACACCATTATTGCCGTCTCTCATATATGACTGTATTCTGGGGAAATATACCTTGATATACGTTGTGTTGCGAAAATTCTCTGAGAAAAAGTATAGCTTTCCTATTTTCTATTATCGTAAAAATATTATTTATCTATTATTGCGGGTTACTCTGCTTGGTAACATCATATTTTTATTTAATTAAATTTATTACTAGAAATCATAATGCAACATCTTAATATATGACAAACTATTCACGAAAAGCAGCCCGCATGTAATACATCAACGGGACGAATATTTCACATAATGTTTACCAATCTATCTTTGACAAATAAACATATTAATATATAAACTAAATTGTTGCATTAAATTAACAAATTTAATTTTAAAGTTACTCCTGTAAAGCTATTATAATTATAATAAATAATTATTAACATTATAATTTATACAAGTCCGTTAAATATTTATAATGAATTAATTTATTAATCGATCAAATAATTAAGATTTATATATATTAAAGGTAAATGATATGGGTTTTGTGTTAATATAAAAGCAATTCGCGCAATAATTTGAAATTACGTTGGCAATTAAATAATTAATCACGGTAAATGGCAAAACATGATACGGGGAAACAAGTTTTGCCGGGCTCGTGCGCGATTCGCGTGCCGCACACGCATCGCATGCGGTCGGCTCTTTCGTCATTGAAACTCCGACACGCTCATAACGCAGACTTCATTAGCTCGTAAACACCACATGCGCTTATCATGCGGGGTCTAGGTTAGAGTCCAATTATGAGTCCGATCGTAATCGAACGCGAGAAGCCGTGTTTGCTAAAAACACTCGCGAGAACTCGCTGATCTTATTGTTAGATGGAGACGCGCGCATACGTACGCTTTTACTTGCGAAAGCCGGTATATATGTATATATATAAACTGACGTAACGCTCTGATAGGGCGTGTAACAAGGGAACTTATGACGAGAGGCGATAATAATTACTCCGCTGTACGCCGCTGCCGCAAACGTTGTCGGAAACTTAGTTTGCGCTAGTTTTTAATGCGCAAAACAGTGCAACGCAGATTGCCAATAATTTACGATAAAGCGACACTTAAAGAATAAACTATATGTGAGTCAAATGTACTATACCAATTTCACTAAATGACATATACATTAGTTTGTTAATTATTATTAATTACTTATGATTATTTGTTAGTTTTCTTAACAATCTCAATTTTTCCCAATTTTTTAAAACAGAATAAATAAAATATGACGAAGAATAATAATAAATTACAGATAATGAATTAAATTATTAAATTTATCTAATTAACAGCGTAATTGTAAATATGTACAATAACAACTGATAATAGAAAGTATTAGGTTGGCCAATAAGTCCGTGCGGTTTTTTACTTATAAATGTTACTTATAAATAACCGCACGGACTTATTGGCCAACCTAATACTTGTTACATATAAATAATTATTAATATGCGAGGTCAAATTAATAAAATATTAATTAAAATCATAGATATATTAGATGTATCAAGATATAATATATATAATAAAAAAATGATTATTTTAATACTTATCGTATTATTCAGATGGGTAACAATAAATATTGTCAAATTTATTGGGTATGTCATCGACCTGTTAAGGGAAAATAAAGTTAGCAACCTCATAAAATATATGCGTAAGTAGATAATTCAAGTTTTTCAGGAAACCGACGAAAATGGAGCTAACAAGCAGTCTGAAATATCGCAATAACTGCGATTCATGCCTGTATTATGGCACGTGGGAATACCTATATTAGACCCCGTACTAATGCACATTGCCGCACCGTGTACGCCTAGCTACGGAATATTATTCCGTATTCACGTATGCGCGTGTTTACCCGTGGTGCACATCCTGCGCCGCATATATAACCAAGAGTTACAGAAGTGAAAATTTCCCGCTCCGTGTATGCCGCGGAAGCGCAAAACGCGCTCATACCATTTTTCTGCCCTTTTTACCCGAGAAAAAATACAAGGGGCAACATTATGTGTACAGATTGCACATATTTAAACGGTCTGAATTAAATTTCTCTGCTCTCCCGCTTTAAACTTGGGTTTTCATCTTTTATACTTGCGTTTATTTATTCTGCGGCGTGTGTTGAAACACGCGTAGGACCTGCGATATAATCGCGTGGCGTGTAATACGACTCTTAAATGCCGCACTCGTAAATGTTATTATTAATTCAAATTAATGAATTATTCAAATTGTGTTTCACGCTAATTATATTATTGCATAATAAATATGTATTTCGTATAGTTATGTATTACTCTAATAAGAATATTCAGCAAACACATTCAAGGAACATATTCAATAACTAAAATACCTTTTACTAACAATAAAAGAAATAACTTACACCAAAGAAATAAAACAACAAACATATTAGTATTTTCGTATAATTGTACGAACTTTATCGTATGAACACAGAAAAAAAAGAAGTGTCAAATCAATACTCCATATGCTTGTATATATATACGTAAGAATATATAATCTTGAAATAAGATTATATTGCGTTGGTTCAACTATATAATTCTTCGTTAAACACTAATTTTCTTCGTTTAACGCAATATAATCTTATTTCAAGATTATATATTCTTACGTATATACAAGCATATCGAGTGTTGATTTGACACTTCTTTTTTTTCTGTGAAGATATAAATAATTTTTCCGATGTATTTTTGGCACGAACTCTATTTCTATACATGCGATAGCGTAGATATAACAAATTCCCAATGCACCTAAGTAGTAAACTTATCAAAGAAATAATCACCTATGGAAGATTCCCCCATGAGGAGGTATACATAGTCAACACGCGATACTTTAGAATTTCAACTGAATTTGCAAATTCTGAAGATGCAAACCCTCATTATAAGTCTTTGATACTTCCATGATTGGTGCATGTTGGAAGATTTGATGGAAAATACATGCGGCCGAACTGAGAGTGTAATAAATCAATACACGGTAAATTGTATGGAAATCGATGGAATAATCACACCCTGCCAGAAATATCCTATTATTTGCCGGAGCTACTCACGCAAATGTTCACAGATGAAAATAGGGATAAACGTGGAGACAGAAATGTGACCGAGTGTTTCAAACGGGTTTCGACCGCCGCGCCGGGTACTTCGCACACGAGGCACGAACGTTGCAAATAAATCAAGGCTCTTCTGGCTTCCGCTGTAAAGAATCCATGAGGGTAGCGAGTGGGTGCGCTTTCCTGAATGGACAAAAAGGATAGAACGTCGCACTGGTGGAGAAAACTGGTAGAATGTCGAAAAGGAGGCGTAGTGCTCATCTCTCGATTTATTGGCGATTTAAAATATTTGAATAATAATTCTTGTCTCATTCTCGAGTGAGATTCGCCTTTTTAGTAAACATGTACACTGAGAAAAAATACTTGAAAATTTATTTGTGGAATATAAGGTTTATTTCTGTAAAATAAACCTTATTATATTCCACAAAGTGAGATTTATTTCTGTGAAATAAATCTTATATTCCACAAATAAATTTTCAAGTATTTTTTTCACAGTGAAGAACATGTTAATCTCTTAATAAAATCTTTTAATCTTGAATAACAAAGTTACTTTGCTTTACAGTATTTTTACATTGCATTCACACAGTCAAAGTGATGAATTTTCCGGTCGAAAATAATTATAATAAGAATAACACATATCAAACTTTAATTGCATTTCAAAACTTATTATCATTTATTATAGAAATTATTTTCATGAAAGAAAACAAATACATTTATATCACAAATTGGTTTGATTTCAAGTCAATATTTCCGATCTATTTCTTCACCAATTATCGAACATGTTTATACATGCTGTTTATACGGGTAAATATGAAGCTTGTTCGAGCTACACCGATTTGGTACTAGGCTCGCTCTTGCTGTCACGTGCGTACACACCCAGCGAGTGTGTGCCATCATAAACATGAGGAAACTTCATACGGAGGAAATATCTTATCGGGCGAGATACATTTCGTGAGGCGCGGTGCATGGAGAAATCGAAATCGAAATAATCGGTGTCGTAATATAGGCCATGGCGATAAAACGCAGCGCATATATTGCACTAACGATGTAATCGGAGTACGGCGGACTGTCCGCTTGAAAGATGCAGCTAGTTTGAAATTTGTTGGCAGCCGTGCACATAATGCTTGTCCAGCGATGTGCAAAATCGCTGTGCGACATACGATCGTTTCGGTATGCGCGTGATTTTCAGAGATTATTTCCATCTGCGAGGAGAGATGAATGGAATGAGAACGCTTTCGAAAAACGCACGAATACGAATCGGCCGTAAGATCGATAACTATCGGGATCAAAATAACTTTTGCGATAGTACTAAATGTTAAATAATTCCATCTTTTGTTTTTAAGTATTACTTATTGTGTCTTTTATGATTATTATTAGTATTACAAATTGTTTTAAATATAATTCACGAAATTACTTTGGTATTATTACAAAAAATCAATGTAAAAGTGTTAATGAGAAAATGACATGTTAATAAACTGCGTACATACGTATAATATAGATTTTCATTATTCAATATTGATAAAGTGGAGACTACATATAAAATGCATTTTACAGAATTTAAAAGTTTTCTTAAAACGCGTGGAGATATCAAGCAGGCATACGTCATGACAGTTTTAGGTCAAGTCTGGGTTCTCTTACAACAAAACGATTTTTATTTTAAATCATTTTCAGCCACAAAATATAAAAATAGTAATAAGTTAAGCTAGAACAACGTTTTAAACTTAATGTCTACGCTCCACCAGATCTGCATTTGATGATTTGTATATGCTTTTAATTCTTCTACCTTAATTTCATAATTGTGTTTTCGTATTAGCATTTATATTAAAAGACATCTAAATGCGTTGGTGGAGAATACGAATATATTTTGGATGGTAATAATAATATGTATAATACTCACATTATAGTGAGACTAGAAATGGTGTCTTTAATTTTTAAACAGTTTTGTAGTATCACTAGAAATCTATGAAAATTACTTTAATAACATAAAATATTTTATATAAAAGTTGATCTCTGGTTGTTAAAAAAAGTAAAATCTTGCAATATTATATAAGATAAATGTATAATTAATTATAATTTGTGATTTTTTCTTAAAATTAACTTTTGTGTATTTGTTTATCTTTGCAGGTGAACGGATCTTGGAGCTTACCTGGGTTTGTTTGTGATTTTTATATCGCAATGGATGTGACTTGCAGCACCAGCTCTATATTCAATCTCGTGGCTATTTCGATAGACAGGTAAACATTTCTGCTTACACAAGAATCGAACACTAAGCTGGAGATACCGCTCAGAAACCTCTCCTGAGATCTCACATTCTACAGATTATTCTACTGAATATTTAATGTTTAAAGATCAGCTTATCGAAATTATTCAATATCGATTATGAAACTATCGAATGCGACTTCCGATAATATTGCTTCTTATATAGAATTAATATAGGCCTTTGCTGTAAAATATAAAATAATACAATTTTATTACTACCAAATAAATTTTAGAATCTTGTTAAATTTTTCGCACATGATTAATAAATTAAGTTAATGTTGTATAGAAATGTATTACGATTTTGTCCACGTTCGATGATTTTGATGATGGTCACGTTTTTCGTTAAATTTTGATAGTGGAAGACATTAACGCCCAAGCATGTGCTTTCGCCAATTCTCTGGTCGTAAAAGAGCCACGGTGATTACCGGGAAAGTTTGGAAATTAGGAAAAAGTGAGATAGGCTGATTTTACTGGTTTACGTGCCTTGAATAGAACGCAGAACTCGCATCTGTGATCAGAATGCAACTCGTTCATAGGAGAATTAGACATACTGATACGTTTAAATTTGGGAATAATCTTTTCGATAAATGAAGGTTACATATCGCGAAATAATTAGCCATAAAATCGGTAAAAGAAGAATAAATAGTTAAAATCGAGCTACATTATTACGTAGGCTTGAGTTGATTATCTCAAATATATAATTATTTGCCACATTCTTTTTTTTTTGTTTGGAAAAAAGTGATTACAAAAAAATTATAAAATTAAAATATATAGTAGCATTAACAAATTTACATTTAATAATAATAAAGTCATTTGTTTCTTATAATCTTCAGTATAACTTCTATTTAAAAAACATTAAACCTGTACATATATGTCAAACATTTCTTTAAAATTTAAAATACAGTTACCAATCTTGCGTTTAAATGCTCCTAAAAAATACGCAAACTGTAAAAGTGCATATAGATTGTATTTTAAACGGTATTCATTTCGACTACGTTTAATTGACTTTGTGTCGTTGAATTATGGATGAGAATAACGAGAACCTTTATTCCCTTCCCCCGTTGCCTTCTTTGTTCTGATATGTACAGTTGACAAGAGGTTTGTCACATAGTAAATTGATGACAGGATGAACAAAGAGATTGAAGAGTGTTTGATGATACATATGACGAGAGTGTTATGTACCGCCTTCATACTCAACTTTACAGAAATAAAATTGTTATTAGTTAAATCGCAACAAAAAACACACATAAATGCGCAAGTCATGCGCTTCGAGCAATTTTCTATTTGAAAAGATTGTAACGATAGATTGTTACAAGCGATGTAAACAGCTAAAATAAAACATTTTGATAGAAAGTTTTGGAAAGAAACTTTAGGCTTTAAGATTGTTCTACAACATCTCTTCTGAACCACGGAAATCCCCGACAATAGCTTGAAAATAGCCTTTTTATGGCCTCTTCATTCTTTCGTAGGAAGTTTACATGATCAGCCAGAAATTTGTACAAGTGATAAAAGCATATATTTAAAGAAAATTGTTATAAAACTAATGTTTTATTGATATCTTTGAAATAGTAAATTTTAATAAATAAATAGATATTATCGGTTATATATCGTCTAATATAAAGATTAGTTTGAAATTTAAATTATATTTTAAACATATACGCGCTTTCAAAATTTATTCTCGCTTTATACCAAAATCAATTCTGTCAAACGCGTCAATTAACCATAATGATAACAGCGAATACAATATGCAAATACGTTAATCGCGCGAGATGGGAATTCTGAAGGATGGATGAGACAAGAACAGCTGGATCTACATAAACGGATTTACAACGATATAATGCCCGCCGTGCGGGATGGAATTACAACGCGAACCGATTTTGTATTACAGATACATAGCGGTGACCCAGCCGATAAAGTACGCGAAGCACAAGAACAATAGAAGAGTATGGTTGACGATACTGTTGGTCTGGGCGATATCGGCCGCGATCGGTAGCCCGATTGTCCTTGGTCTGAATAACACTCCGGACCGGATACCGGACCAATGTCTGTTCTACAATACGGATTTTATCATCTACTCGAGCCTGTCCAGCTTCTACATACCCTGCATCATCATGGTATTTCTTTACTACAATATATTCAAGGTGAGAGTGATGTGATTTTTTTTGCGGCAACGTGTATATTAACACGCCGTCGTGTAAGCCTATATATCTTTCTTGCTTAAGAATCGACTTAACGATGCATGCAGAATATGACTAACTTACCAATCGGCGTATCAACATACGTAGTGATCAGATTCTATATAAGCCATAAAATTTAAGGAAATTATCTTTCTTGTTTAATTAAAATTTTTTATCGTAAAATTTTCTTATTACGCGCATACGTATAGTAGAAAAAAAGAAGTTTTCTCACTGGAAGTTGAGAAACGCTGGTATTAATAGGTCAAGCCGGTTAGCGGAAAATATAGGATCATACGGGTAATCGAAATTGCGCATTAAACGAACACGTGGATTAAATAAACCGTCATTACCATCACTGATACAAATTGCGAACGACGTGAACAAATTTTGATGTATAAATAACCAAAAATCTGCAATTTAATAATCAAATTTCTAAACGTAATTGTGATTGATACGTTGCTCTATATATATTTCGAATAATATTGGAAATTTATTAATGTCGCAATGACGTAAAATCTTGAACAAAAAAATTCGCGATGTTAAAATTATATCTGCGATGAATTTTAAAGGTTTTTGTAATATAACCGCGTGGCACAGCAATCGCACAAAGACCGCGCGGTGAAATCTATTTCAAAGATTCTGCTCCAAAAAGAAATCGATAGCTGTCTTTGTAGTTGAATCAATGCACGCATGCGATGACAAGACGCAAAGGAAATTATCTCTAGCTCGATTACAAAAGGGCAAAAATTTATTCGTGCCTCTTTTATCTATACGATTACTTCAGAAACGTGAACCGATTGCAAAATTGGCAGTAGCATGAAAGGTAGCTCTCGTAAAGGCAAGCCCGCTGCCCGTAATTTAATTATCACGTATGTGCTGTGTGCGGTATTGCTAAAATTAATCCGACTTTATTGCCGACAGCGCGGAATGCTTTAATATTTCGCGTTGGAATTAAAAGAATAAAGAAATATGACAAACCATAATAATATGGTGTAACAGCTGTAATATCGACATAAAAAGTCGACATAAAATCGTAATATGACTGTATGAAAATTTTATGTATTTCGAAAATCAAGCACATGTTTAAATATTGGGATGTGCGGCTTAACGGCAAACGGTTTTGCTATGAACAAACTTATAAAATTAATCTCGTTCACCTGTCTCGAATTTCTCGCGTTCGACATATTTATTATAGTAAAAATCACGTTCAAATTTTATGCGATTAATCTCGGACGCAGATGGAGCAAAGTGCATTGCGGTTTATACAGCGGTTGCTATCATATTGCGGTGGATCGTAAATACGGCTAGGACAATTTCCGCGTTTGTAGCGTACGGAATATTTCGATTGGACTGTTAATTTCATACTTGCGGCAATTGTACGCGCATAATACCGGCGTGGAATACCATAATAATATTGATATATGATGACCTTTATATTTTCAATATAATGTTACCACGTCATTCGCGTGCGATATTATATCATATCATGAGCTCGCACTCTTCATAAAACCGGAACGCATAATTGAAGGCATCACTATCAGTTGTAAATTTCTGCTGAACTTTGTGGAGCTTGTAAAAAGTGCAAAGGATATAACTTTAGACGGAAAGGAGAATATATTCGAAAAACTCGAGTTTTTTCGGACGAAAGATCTAGTGAAATTTAAAAGAAACAAAAAACAGAATTTTTGTTCAGAAGTATGCACTTCTCTCCTTTTCGCGCTCTCTTTTTCTCTTTCTCAATGAAAAATAAATTTATTTTATTAATTCGATTTACATTTACAACAATAAAATACAAAAGAATTTCTTCTTTGTCGATTAAAATTTATTTATTTTATGCCTATCTTTTTAACTTTGTGACTTTTAATATAAAGAATTGCAATAATTAAGTTTCACATTTCAATTGCTCAGTATTAAGAAATATTGCAATTATAAATACGAAAAAAAAATATGAATAGCTACTCATAATAGTTACATTATATGTTATAACAATTTATTCGTTCATTGAGATTTTATCAGTTTAGAACAGCATTATCCCTGTGTTGTAGAAAGAATTTGTGTTATTTCCAGAAAAATAAAAATATTCTTTTTAAGAATGTGAAGTATGAATATCGAGAAATATATAATCTCTTTTTTATCGAGGGGAGCAAAACTTTTTTTTAATGCAGTTAAATCAACAGCGAAATATTATAATGCTTTAGCAGCACGGAGATTTTCTTCTGTAAATCTATCGAAATAAATCTCGTTATCCGTAGATAGGTGTTCGATAACGCGGCTCGGGTGTTATCTACAGAAATCTCACGCAAAGATTTATGTTGTACATTTACGCCTCGAGTTTGCAACTCCTCGTCTGATTTACGTCACAATGTAGATTTTCAATTGACCGTTTCAGGCTCTGCGAAACAGAGCGAAAAGGGCTCGTGCTAGCAAAAAACCGAATTTAAGCAATATAAAACCGGGGAGCATCATCGAAAATATCGCGCACACGCGTAGGTGAGTACTTGACTATGCAAATCACCCGTTAAGTACCATCTTTTTATACTGTAGAAGTTACAGCAAAAACGATGGATTTTTTAAATTCTCTCTTGAAGGTGTTTTTTAATTACGTTTTTACTCATTAACTTATATGCATATTCGATTTTATAGTTAAATATTCTTTATTCAGTCGGAAAACAAGAATTTGATTTTTATATGTAATTTTGTAATTACTTTTATAACTTATAACAATATTAAACTTTTAGGAAAACGAACATAATTCTTGTTGTTCTAATTATAAACATTTTTATTGATTACAAAGTAAATGAAAAATGTATTATGCTGTATCTTTTACTAAAATTGATGTTTTGCATGTCACGCATGCAAATATATTACACATACATTTAAACACATATAATATATATACATATATGTATATTGCCGTCTCTGCTTCCTTATTCTGATATATTTACAATTTCGTAAAAAAAAAAGATGGATAGTCTTGATACAGCTCGGATTAAAATATGATCCAGAAAAGCGCTAATACAGATAAATCGGATTGAAAATACGTTTCCGTTTTTTCTGATTTGGCATTTGTTTTTGTGTCTTTTCACAGGGGGGGGGCACAATGCTTAGAAAAATTGAACATAGTACATACAACTTATAAAGCCTTTATATATACACGTATGCCTTTTTATGTATCCTTGAACCATTGCATTCTCGATCCTAGAATTTTGGTCTATAAATTCTTGAACTTTTAATTTTTCTTATGTCTCTCGATGCTTTCTCTTTGATTGTTAAATTCTTAATTGCGCAGCAGGCTCATCTGTAAAATAAGCATGTCATGTCTCGATTTGTTATCTTGATATAAATAATTGTCATTACATATTTAAAAGATGTTCTGTCTTTGAGGTAATACGTAAATGTGTGTTATATTGCATAAATACATGTCATTATCAACGTGATAAACATTCACACATAAAAATGTAATATTATTTGTATAAAAAAATGTTTTTCTTATAAATTTATTTGCATTAAAAAAAAACATTATTACAAAAATATACAGCATTAAAAAATTTAAAAGTGCAGATTTAACAAATGATGATCTTTCTCTCACACTTTCGCCGAAAAGAAATCATCTCGAAATCGAGCAAGAAAACTGTGGTCGAGACGACATTTATATACGTAGTAGATTTAATCAGAATTGATTTGCACGACGATTTCCGTGTTCGTAGACAGATCGCACCGCGGGAAAAATATTGCGGGTGAAAATTTATTCATACGCCCTCTTATACGACGTTATCCAGCCCGTTTGCCGGCGCGATAAGCGCGAAGACAGCCCGACGACATTTCGAGCACGTCGTGCGCGCGATGCGCGACGATTCTTTTCAATTTTCGCGATCGCGTAAGGCTCGCATTCCAACGAGACAATTTCTCGCGGAGATTGGTGCCAGCTGGCGTGGCGCGAGCTGAGAGACGGGGACGACCGAGGGTTAAGTCCCAAACATCCCCGGATAATTCGCTTTTCTCGCACGCCCCGCTCGCACGTGCTTTCATTTCCGCCGTGCTCACGAGGGCAGCCTCGTCTTGAATATCAAACTACTTGTACGTCGCTTTAATCGCTGGTCTTTTTGTTTGCGTACTTTTCCAGGCATGCATTTCGTTACGTCTATTCACCCTCATTCACCCTTCGCGTTAAAGTAATGCAAATTGAATATTATCGGGAAAGATATTCTCTATTGACATTTGACGTTTATAATGGAAGGATAATGGCGCATATCAAGCAAGGTTTGATTAATATGCATAGAAGCGGCGAATGGAATTAAAATGGGATTAGAGGAATAGGAGAAAGAAATTTTCTATTTTAGATTACTATAATTTGCTTTATAAATAAAAATGTTATAACAATAATTATTTACACTTATAACAATAATTATTGTTTCAAAGAGACCAGAATGCTATTCTAAATATAAAATTTGAAATATTGGCATCTCATCTTATTGTTATCATGTGATGTGAATATCCGCAACTGCAAAAGCACCATAATGTCGTAAACCGAGATAATAGTATTCGTGTTTTTTATATTTATGTGTGATATACCATTTACCGACGCATTGGAATCACATATAATGTTACTTGCAGCTCGCGAATTCGATATATTATATAAAGATTATTTACCTTGCAAAGTATCACGATGATAGCTTTAAAGGAATATAAAATATTCTACCTTGACATGTCTGTCTGCGTTCCATCATGTATGTACGTATAAAATTCGAAACACGTACACTTCGATAAAATACAGCGTGTTTTTGCAGTAGGTATAATCACTTTCCTCTACTGTAGATATTATTAATTGGAAAAAAATTATTATATCAACGGTAAATTAAAAACTTTCAGCGAATTGAATTCTGACAGCGGATAAGAAGCTTTTATATTTCGATTAATTAAAATTGGTTTCTATTTAAGGAAACTTTAATTCTCGGTCTAGAGTTAGAAAGATATTTGATATTGGAAATTAAAAAGTTGCAAGAGAACGTAGCGTTTAATCAAAGTTTTATTCACGTACTCAATTACAAATTGGTCAAAGTAGTTAGTTGTTGAATTTGATCCGAAAGAAGGGAGCCGCGGTATTTTTGGAACAAAGTTTGCACAAGGTCCATGTGAAGCTTAGCAGACGTATACGTTCGTAAATACTCGACATCCCTAGCTATCTAATTGTAAGAAGATTTTCGAAAAATATTACGGCGCTTCGTTAAGTACTTGAGATCACTACGGGAGTAGTACGAAGGTAAGCGAAATGTTCCAACGAACTCCAGTTTGCCTTTCTTCCAGCGAAGAGCGCAGAAAATCTAAGTATTTAAGCGCTTGAACGTGGAAAGGACACGTACGAAGAATGGCCGAAAAGTGAGGCTGGCCGTCGCACACGGAAAGGTGTCGTTTAAAAAGTGAAAAGCGTTATTACGAGTCTTATTTTATCTTTTATTATAACATATCGGCAGAGAACTGCACTGTAGGGAAAAAAGTTTAGTGTTAATTAGTTTCAAAAATATTAGATACTTTAATACATTTAATTAATATTTCTCTCCGCGCAAAATAGCATTTTCTGTGATTATTTATTCTTGTCATTATTTATTTCTTTCAGGGATTTTAAAATTCTTACAGACCTCTTTGTTTGCATATCTGATACAATAATTTTTAAATTGTATATTTTTATGATTACTTTAGAAAAATGCAAAATTGTATATTTTTATGATTACTTTAGAAAAATGCAAAAAAGTATTTTTTCCATTTATTTTTTCGCAAACCGTTTGTCGTTAAAATAACGTTTAATTAATTAAAGTTAATGCGTTCTCGGAAAATTGATAATTGCTTTTGGTTTAACTTTGACGGAGATCACATTTACAATGACGCATGACGCATGACGGCGGCGCGGGCGGACGAATAAATTAAACTTAGGTGTTTACAGTTACAGTCGCAATTTGGTAACTTCATCCGCATTTTGATATCTCTCTAGGGTGCAATGTATCCAACATAATCTGGCGTTCCGGTTAATCCGCCCACATGCATCCACGCTGGCCACGTTATCCCTTTATCAACTTTGTTATCGCGCGGACCGAGGTTCGGTCGAAAGCACCGAAATTTTGATATTTATCTTGGCAATCTAATGCACGAATCTTGTTGCCGTCGCACGTGTATCTTATTCCAAGGTTATGTTTAGGTCGGCGATCAGTACAATTAATGATTATTCCTCGTGATGACATATATAAAGCCGCCGAATTGCTTGCATTGAGATTAAAGAGATAAACGAGATAAGGATGATAGGAAGAACATCGGTTTAAATTAAGATTATATTTATCCAATAGAATGATGATATTTTCTCTCATATATGAAATTTTTCTCTTTATAAGATAATACGTACATGTGTGAGATAATTTTAATTAAATTAAATGCGTTTAAAATATTTTTTAGTAAAACAAATGTCAGCAGTGAAATTGACTGTTATTTATTTTTTATATTCTTAACATAAAAATGAATAAATATGTACACATATTTGTTTTTTAATATAGATATGTATATTGTGAAATATTTTTAATAGATACATTTAAATTTAATAGATTTAAAATATATTATTTTAAATTTAAAGCTCACGTAATTATAGACTTTTTATTATAATTTCTTAAAATTGATTTTTAACCGTGAAAATTAATTTTCTCACGTAAGAATTTTCCTCCATTGCGGAAAATTTACGTATGTTCGGATTGTGCTTTATTGTGTACAGAGATGTGCATGTGAAAATGCTGCGTCATGCTTTGAATAGACGATTTTTGAATAGTACTGTCGGAGCATATCGCGGATACTATCACTTCGAAGTTCAATAATACAAAATTTAACAGCCGAGCTTCCAATTTGCGCATAGGTGACGTGTTAATGAAGCTTATGGCAGCTCAAGTCGCGGTCTCCTTCGGCGAATATATGAATTATTTTGCAATGCAAAACGAGTTTTGCGCAGTTCAAGGAAATTAAACATAGTAACGCAATTCTATATTATCCAAGCAGACGAAGTTTTGATATAATGCCATTTAGAGAATATTCAACTTTTCAGAAAACTCGCAAATTTTGGATATTGTGTGGGAGATTGAAAAATTTGTAGCAAATCCGGTTGAATTAATTAGCATGTTAAAAGCTTATTACATACACAAATTAACGTAATGGTTTTATATTCGATAAAAGCTGTAACTTATATTAAATACAAATGAGATGCTCGACATAAATTATTACATTGACAGAATTGTATGTTGGACATGTTATCGATCAAAACGCAAGTATATACATTTCTGGTTAGATAAATTAACGTGTAACAGACTTTAATTTGCACCAGCGCGCATCAATCAAAATCCATTTATTTTCTTTTTCGCTCCCTTCCATACACACATATACACACACACACACTCTTTCTTCCTTTTTTCTTTCTTTCGCCATCTTTTCTTCCTTGCCTTTTTTCTAAATTTTGAATATTTATATGATTAAATATGTTGCTTTTTTGATACATATAGTGAACTTTTAAATGCTAATACAAAAATATACAGAATGAAAGAATGGATATTTATTTAATTACGTATTTTTTACATTCAAAATTAAAGAGAAAAGATTGTGACTTACCACGATTTGGACTTGATCGCTGTGTCGTAACAAATTAAAGACTCGTTTGAGATCTCAATCGTAAAAAGGAAACAGCGACGCTCTGTCACTGAGGATCTTGCAGGTGCTGTGAAAAAGCGTGTCGTCGCTTTGTGCATGATAGATACGCTACTTGCTGGATTAACGCTGGGGGATGCCGGATAAACAAGGAAGTGCATGATAGGTGTAGAGGCTTTTCTAGAGGCTTTTGACTAAGATCACGTAGTGGGTATTCTGTGGCAAGGTTCGCGGAAACGGCGCTGGGGGCGGCCGCCCTGGTGGCACCTGGGATCGAGGAACCGACGAACACCGCTTCCGGCAGCAACGAGGACGAGGATGAGACGCCCCTCGATCCCGTCGTCGTCATCTCCAATGACAAGAGCACGGAATTCTTTTTAGCCACGGTCGTCGAGGAAGCAGCGTAAGAATTTCATCATATCTTCTTATCACTCGTTCCTCCTCTCCCCCCGTCGCGCGCCCCGCGAACGGAAGGAAGATGTCGGAATTTTCTTTCAACGATATCGGATCGCATTGTCATGACGTTGTGCGACGGGTCTCGTCACATCGACCTTCAATGCGAAAAGCCGTACGAATACGTCGTCTCTGAAACGGTTACTGTCTTTCAAAACCGTCGTTCAGTTTGAAATGTATACCTCTTTGCGATGACAGATACGATATGAAATCGAGTGAAAAAGTCAAAGAGGATCTTGCTAGGTCTTTTGTAAAATATATATATATTTGGTTCGGGATATATAAGTTATGTTGCGTTCACGCTTGATATCAACTATTCGCCCCGATTACTGGGATGAATAACGGTATAAGCTATATAGTAAATATTTAATGCATCAATTTTTATACGAGATTATTTTAAGATAATATAAAATTCTACAATTTTATTTGCTGCTTAATTAAAAGAGGAATATTTCGTTGAAATATAATGGCGTTTTTATATTTAAGTACTTAATACAGATGATAAGCACCTTCAATAAAGCGTATTGAATAAATTATAAAATTACGTTTATTTTATGTGTATCGCGGGGGAAATGCTCTGGAATTAACTTATAAAACGACTTATATGAATAAGGGCACTGTATAACCAAGATATACCTGTACAACTTCTCTTTCCATCTGCTTTTGCTGAGCTCCGAGAGATGAAACGAATGGTTAAAAAGTCTGGGCGGATGTCTGAAAGGCAAAAGAGATGATTATACGATATTCTGTATTGTAGAAAAATGGAAAAATTTTCGCGTTTCTTTTTATTACGCGCCGCGCGAAATGATCTGATCTGAGGTTCTTCGCATCGTTATTATACAGAGAAAAGTACGTAACGCGAAATTGAAAGAGGACTAAAAGAATTGATTAATGATGATTAAATTAAATTTTCTTTGTGTAATTTGACCTACATATTTAGAAGAAATTCCATCGAACCACCCCATAAACTTTTCGCGGATGCCACACTACTATTTTCTTAACGTTGTATAATAAATGAGACTTGAAATTTCAATTAGTCGACAAGAGACACGAATGATAAAAAGCAACTGTTAAATAAAGTAGTAAAAATGAAACAACACACGAGCACGTAGGTAGCTACAATTATTTTACTACTCTTTCTGAAGATTTCCAAGCGACACGAAAAGGCTTTGAGTCAATCAAAAGTTTCGACCTGCCGGTTAATTGGCCAATTGGGAGTCTTCAATTAAAAGAATATTACTTCTGCCTCGCGTGTCGCAAAGTTTGCGGGTTTTTATCTCTTCTGTTCCGAGTCCTCTTCAGATTATCGGTAACGTGAGAATAATTGCGGATTCTTTTCGACTAAGCAGTGATTACTGTTTTGGACTGTCCTTGCTCTTTTAAAATATGATAATATACCTTTAGTACCGAAATATATGTATTTTTTCATCAAATTACGAGAATTATCTTCAATTTTATATACCTAAAATAATCTCTCTCCGAGTGTTGTTTATAAAGCAATTCAATTGTGAGATAAAGTTTTACGTTTTTCACACAAATTAAAAATGGTCCTTAAACATCGTAGTAAATCATTTTTCATTAAATTGATTTTTTTGTTCTTTGAAATGAAATTTTTTGTTCATTTTATCACTTTTTGAAAGCTTTCTTTCGGTAATTCGTCTCGAACGGATAAAGAGGCGAAGACAATTCAGGGCGATGTCGGAAATTCGCTCGATCGGAAAACTCGGACAGGAAGGCACGTCGATATTCGGGACGGCTGACAAGTTGAACGCTCGAAAGTTCGTGCGCGTTGGACGATGAAGCAAAACAAGAAAAAATTCGCAGATCGAGGGAAAGAGAGTGAAGGGAAGCACGGCAGGCCGAGCGGCGAAAAGCCGATGATCTCGTAATTATTTTCTTCGTTCTCTCGACAATCGCGGTACAGTGGGGGCCAATCGGAGCTGTGCGAGATTTCGCATGTACTCTCTCCCTCTTCCTCTCTCTCTCTCTCTCTCTCTCTCTCTCTTCATCTATTTCCAAAACTCTATTCAAAGCTCGCGCACAGTACTCGTTTAACGGAAACTCGTCGCTCCGATAGTAATCCGGAAGTTCGCGAGCTAATCGCGATGGGGTGGTCTCTTTGTACCGGCGTTCCGCGAACAATTTGCATCTAACCGCTCGCGTTACCTTTGAAAATGGGCCAATCAACTCCGCGCGCATGGACATTTCACGGTTATTAATTAGTGTGTATTTTCAGCTCTCGAGCGATAGTATCGCATATTTCGGCAAGCGTGGAACTTCGCGTTGAATCGTTACGAGAGATTTTGCATGGGATACGATTTAGAAATGAACAAAAACTTTGACAATCACATTCTTATTTTTAGTTATGGTTTTAAAAAATTATATAAAAGGGAAAAGAAGAAATTTAACGTAAGCTTTGGTGGAAAACAAGTTGTATGTGGTGCATTATCTTAATATTATATTATAAACGATGATATATTAAAATTCAGTAAAGTACGTAGATTATATGATAAATGGACATTAAAAATATTCTTTTATATATAATATAGTAATTGGATCTCGCTGTATATTTGTTTAGGACATTTGTTTTCTGTATCCTTGCCTCTGAAGGATGTAAGACCTCCTTGTCATTTGCATGCATATTCATAAGTACTGTCTCCTAATTCAGATAGTAATCTGTTACCGTCTCATTAGTTAGATTCCTTGTAACGTTTTTTTTTAAGTATTTTATTATGTTATCATTTTACCATACAACACCGGCCAACGTAATAATGTTTCATTGTCAAAAATATATAAGAACGCAAAAGATCTTAAATGCGTAGTATATAAACATAAAAAAATACTGTATATCTATAATTATTAATAAATAATGTAATCAAAACTACAAAATTTAGAATACATGAAAATGTCGCATCAAAATTTAAATGCAAGATTTTGAGATTATAATACAGATATGCATAAAAATGTTGCATTGAGTAGGAATGATATCTTTGAAGATTTTGTATAATCGTCCTGAGTGTACAAACATAATCACGCGTTTTGCAATAATGAGAAAACAGTAATATATGATATCAAATGAGATTTCTAAAAACCATCTTTATTTCTGTATTGTGCAACTTTTGCGTTATTATCACGAGATCCCGAGCTCCTTAATCCTCGAAAACCAGACTTAAAATTGGTAGTGTGGATTTTAAACTCTAACGTGAAGCGGATGAGTGCCGGGTCTTTCTGACACTCGAATGGTAGTTGTCGTTTCAGCGCGGTGGCACAGGCCCAGCTGACCGGAGCACCACACGTGCAGCGGCAAGACTCCAGCGGATACGACGTCGCGGCGAGCAGCACGATGATCCACGAGCCGCTCGAGACGAATTCGAGTCCGAGCCCGAATCCGCGGGTCACGTCGGGCCCGCCGTCCTCGTCGACTTCGTCGTCGCCCCCGCCAACGCGAGGCGCAACCAGCGTGTCCTCGGCCACGCAGACGAAGAGGAACGGTAACAACGGCGGCGCGAACAAGCAGGAGCTGAAGCGACTGAAGAGCGCCGGCTCGCTGCTGCCGCTGCAGCTCGCGAGAACACCCAGCGTGCTGTCGTCCACCTGCAAGAAGGACCGGAAGAACGCGTCGGCCGGGTCAAGGTTCACGATATACAAGGCCAACAAGGCTAGTAAAAAGAAGAGAGAAAAGAGCTCAGCCAAGAAGGAGCGCAAGGCCACGAAGACTCTGGCGATCGTGTTAGGTAGGTTGCTCGCGTGCCGCTGCATTGATAAGTATAGCTCGATCCGTCTCGCATCTATTATTGATGAGGCTCGCGAGTTAGAAGCAAGAACGAGCTGCGATACTGGAAATGGATCACCATCTCCAGTATATGTATATGTGAAAGTCTGAACATGGCTAGGCGAATAGGCGAGTGGTTTAAGAAAAACATCGAACGATCAGGAGATTAGTTATATGTCCGGCATGACGATTCGATCGGATCGAACAATTTATCTTTGTAACTCTTTCTTGCGAGCAATAAATAAGCGGCAATAAATGTCGATACGAAACTACTATCTTTACTGCTCGAAATGTGGATTTACTTGAATATCAAAACCTCTTACTTCGTGATCAAAACTTTGAAATCAATATGAAGAAATATTGTGAAGCATGCCGCGTATTACAGAAAAAAAAGCTTTAAATCCCCTTCACCAACACGAAAATCTCGGTATTCAGAAGCTCTAAAGTTTGTCTCAAATCTATTTTAAATAAAGTCCACTGTAAGGTTGGATGAAAGAGTAGAGAGGATTATTAGATAGATAGTTTGTATTTTGAAACAAATATTTCTGATATATAAGATATCAAAGGATAACAGATACTGAAAGTTTCTGGGGTCCTTGGTGTGTCAAATCATTAACAGAATGTATTTTGCATACCAAGTGCTGAAGCTCAAAAGTACTCGCTTTATACGAAAACAATAATAGTTAATTTAGAACGCATGCATTTCATAATTCCTACAATAAATATGCATTATTAATAAGAAATAAAAAAAATAGCGAGATAAAGAATCAAATTTGCATTTATACAACATTGCATTTTAGTGCATTATCGTTATTGTATGTTTAAACTCTCCGACTATTCTACCTAAATTAATAGTTAAAATGAATATAGCTTTTATATAATTAATATTTCTTTTTAAAAATATTTTTTACAATTTAAAAAATGTATAATGCATTTATTGAGATATAGTTATAATTAAAATTAAATTAAAATGTTGAAAATTAAGAATAATAGTTAGGTGTTGTGTTATATTTCTTGAAACGTAGAAATCATCAATCTTGCTAACGCAATCACTTTGATTAATATAATAAATGTCACAGGTGTCTTTCTAATATGCTGGGTGCCCTTCTTCACTTGCAACATCATGGACGCAATTTGCACGAAGCTGACAGGGGCTTGTCAACCTGGTGTTACAGCCTTCATCGTCACTTCCTGGTTGGGCTACATGAATAGTTTCGTGAATCCCGTAATATACACTGTGTTCAACCCCGAATTCCGTAAGGCCTTCCGCAAGCTGATCAGCGTATAAGCGAGCGATTTACCTGCTTCCATCGCTGAAGAAGAGATACAGGACAGCAAACGTAATTCGGTGTGAATCGTCGTATTTGTGATGTAACAACAAGACTGTAGGCTCTCGGCAAACTTGCAACAGGTACTGTTGTTCTTGTATTTGGAACCTCAGCAGCTGCGTTTGCCTATCGGTTTTCGCGTTCTATTGCGTGTCAATCGTTTTCCAAGTGAATGAGAAAAGTTGAGTCTCACAAAACATTTCCCATTTTCTACTTAGGAAATACGGTCCGCGACACGGAAAAAAAAGACAAAGGCATTATTTCTGATGAATATACAAGCAATGCATTCGATGAAAATAATTTATGAATAATAATTTATGATTACAACAGAATAATAAAACAAAAGGAAATAAAAATAATATCTCTATTTAACGAAATTTTGTGTTTGTACGTAAAATATTTAAATATTAAAAATATTTTTTTCTCAAATTCACGACACTCAAGATAAATAATTGTACAAAATACTGTTAAAGTTATTACTCATTGATTATTACGTATCTATGATGGAAAGTGAAGAAGATATTTCTTCACTTGGATAAAATTGACACGCGATCAAACAGCGAAAATTGTTCGCTGGTAAATTCGTTGTTATCGAATACAGCAACGATTCTTCGCATCCATACGCGTGAAAATCGTGCACTGTGATATCAAACTATCGTGGCATGACACGCGCTATTGGGTGGAGGACACACATGTACACGTGCGCTAGAATTCACGTGCACGAACGTTGGAGTTGAATTCTCGCACGGATAGCTCAAGTAATTGCTAAGTAAGGCTTTGCGAAGCAAAAGCAAATACTCCGCGTCGATCAACCGCGCGGTATCGCGCAAATTAGCAGGAAATTTAGGTAATCTGTACAAATCACACGCGGCGAGCGTTTACGAGGCCCCGAAGGACTCATTAGGTTAGTCAACCTTCTGTGTTGAGGTGTAATAATCGCGTGTTCGCAAGGGCGGTTACACCCCTGGAAGATAATTTAAGTTCGCGAAAGCAGGTAATAATGGGATTTGAGAGGGAGGGAGAGAGGGGGAGAAGCGCGGAGGGTTAAAGTTGTTAGAGGTGTATTTATTATGCGAGCATATATTACTATACGTCTTCATCTGGATGATTAAGTACGCCGTGACAGTATTAACATAGGATATAAGTTATAGCAATATTTTTTCGCTCAAAGCAAAAGCAACCGTGACCGCCGTTTGTACGACGATAGAATCATGCTATGCACACTCGCGTGTCGCAGTGTAATTATATGTATTTATACTTCGATACACATAGAGAAAGAAACAGAGTGAAAGAAAGAGGGGAAAAAATGTGAGAGAAAAAGAGAGAGAAAGATATACATATATATTATACATATATTACATAAATAAATTTACGTCCTTTCACGATATACAGGGTGACACCAAGTACGGGGCAGAAGCTTTAGGACAACATGGAAGAAGCTTAACTTTTGGGAACAGTGTATCTTGGAAACACTAGCTCGAACTCTCTTTAATGAGTTACTCATGTTATCGAACGCCGGTGAATATAATTATTTCTGAGTTATCAAGATACTAATTAAAGCCCGTGCATCGAGAATAAGATATTTTTCTGAACGTGAGAATATTTAGGAGAGAAATGGTTGATGGAAGCTTTTGGAATTGTAATCTTTATTTCTGGGAAAACGTACGTTTTTCCAAGAATAAATATAAATTCGCTATTAAATCGAGAGAGGAAGAGTTTTTGGTATTTTGAAAAATTTGAAATTCTTAGTCCCTCGATATTTATATGGACGAGTTTCTCAGGGTTTCTCAATTTAGCGCCTCATCATCTTGCATTGATCTCCTATTATAATAGCAATTTGTTCAGTTTACTTACTTTTACTTTGTTGAAGTTACCGAACGGTTATTAACTTGCAATACATGTCTTTTTAACGCAGTAACAATTAAACGCTTTATGAAGGTGGATAGTGATTTAATAACAATCAAACTACGGCAGCACAAATTTCTTAAAATCAAATTGTATAAGCAAACATATATATTTTACAAGATATATGCAGAGTTTATGAATATACTGATAAGATGCAGGCAAGTTCACACTTATATGAAGTACTTCCTTACCAACATTATGCCTATTTTTATTTTTATTTATTAATTTCGAATATTTAATGAAGCTTATATGTCTCGAATATCTTATTACGAGTGTTGGGTTCTTCTAAATTGTGAAAAGAATTTCGTGTTACATTATGTCATTTATCTGCAAAATATTTATGTAGTAAGCAAACGGATACATAAATAATAAACGGAGCGTGAGAACGTGCAGGGATTGAGAACTCCTGATATATATATTATTTTACGATTTTGCCGTGACGCATACACACACGCACATACATGCAGGTTTGACTTGCGAGCAATCGTACAGGTTCGATCGAACGGCGAAATTCCGGAACTTGCTCCGACCGCTTCGGCGCGCTTTGATACGTAGGATTTGTCGCGATATTCCGATACCAATGCCACTAGTTACGAACCGTATGAATAATCAGGTAGACTTGGAACAATGACGACAGCGTACACGAAGATCGGAAACACAGTTCTCGGTTTCACGGCTCGATCGAGCGCAAAAGCGCAACATCGGGATTTACTGGCTCGCGACGTATAAATGCAAACTATTGCAGAGTATCGATTCCTCTAAAAGCGTAGAGATACAATACGGGTGAAATTAATATACCTTACAAGGGAATAAAATAATAAAAATTAAATAGAAGAAAATTAAATCTAGTAAATGGAAAATATGAAATAAAAGAGAAACAGTTGGTGAGAGAAGTTCGTTATCGAGTTTCGTGTTACGTTCAGAAGATTTCAGACAGAAGTTGTGCCGAGCTTCTCGCGATACTGTGTACGTACGTGTCCTAAGTTTCGACGGTCTTTCACGTCTTTGTTTCGCGGTCAAGCGTGAAATTCATCGTGACCGAATTTTCAAACATATCAAGTACGAGTACGCGGTGCAATAGCTGCCTACGAATCAATCAACTGAGCGAATTACTGCTCTACACTGCATTATTTTTTTTTCTTTTTCTCGAGGTGATCAATGCGGCTGTGTATACTCCTCAAGACTTTTCCGTCGAGCTGCGAGACGATGCGGATCAACGATCCACGCTGTACTTTCATCAAAATCAACCGTGGAGCATCGTTTAACAGGACTGCGACTGCTTGGACGAAAGAGAGTGAAAGTTTCTCTGAAGTACTTAATTAATTTTTCTCGTTTAGTACCGTTTAACAACCTAGTTAACGATCTCACTAAGAAAGAATATACGTTTATCATTTTTTATACGAGTTATGGCACGAGACGTTATCGCGTTTCTTGATGATAATATGTAAACGTTTTATATTTCAGATATATTCGATATTGTCGTGATTTATAGATATGCATTAATACCTAAATCTTAATAATATTTAGTAACAACTTTGAATTTTAAAAGGTTATAATACAATACACATTACGGCGTCTTGATGCAAAAGAGTTATACTGTAAGTATATTTTCACGTTTTATTTGTTTAATATCCGTGGGAGTCTATATTAGAACAACAGGAATTAAAACCAGTACGATCTCCCAAGACTTTACATTTATATATTTATGCGTAACAAAATAGAAATTCGCAGATTTAGCATAAAATACATTTCTCCATTTCTATTGCGTGAGAAATTAAACTCGTCGATTTCAATTTGGGAGAAAAGGACAAACATATCCGCACGTCGGGCCTTTACGACGCGAGGGAGACGCGCGCAGAAACGCAGAATACGATCTATGTTCTGTGTTTGATTAATCCATGTAGAGGTTCATGACTTTCCTCGCAATCGCGAAGTTCAGGTTTCAACTAATATTTGATCGACGTAATGTGAGCATCTCAAATCACGTTCACGTCGAAATGCAATGGTTTCATCGGATTTCAAATATAAGCGAAGTGATTAGCGCATATCTGGAGGGAGCATGTATAATATAATTGATCAATTTGGATGATGTTTAAAAGTGATTTGTTTATAAAGCGAATAATGACATTAAATAATATACAATTATAAACTTATGATAAACTCGCGCACAGAGAGAGGGAGAGAGAAATAGAGAAATAGAGAGAGAGAAAGATTAATCTGATGGGAGGAGTATTATGTAATTCGTTAATATTAAATTGTTAAAGATATAATATTAGATCATCAAGAGATGCGGCAGCGTCTCGATGCCAGGTGCATAAAATCAATCAACCGAACGTGACTGTGTTCATTGCATGAATATCGAGCGCTACCATTACCTTTTTATCGGGGAAGTTTTACGTCAAGCATGCTTTCGATTACATTTCTTCGAAAGTTTCATGATAAAAAAAAATCTAACGACGCTTTTCTTGCATGACGTCTAAGTAAGCTCCTGATTGCAGTCGCTCCGAACAAAATTGGCGCTGTCAATTCGGAAATCTCGAGATCTATGCTAAGAGCGATAATTTCGCTTCTGCAGTTTCGCGTGTGCATCGTAAGCGACTTTTATCCCTCCAGCCAGCATTCGCAAGCTCACGGTTTGAAATGTGTTCAGATTTAAGAAATTTGTCGTGTTTGGAATTAAAGTAGAAGAAACTTTGTAGATAATTTTACTTTTCGAAAAGAATGATCGACTAATTGGTTAATTTTGTCTAAATTTACTTCTGCTTCTGGAAATCGCTAACAATTAAGACCGTGCAAATTTCTTACTTAAAGTATTACTTTTATCTCAAGGTCTTTTTTTTTAGTCCAGATGTAAGTTTTTGCACGATCCGGAAGCGTTGCGAGCAAATCATGATATCTCGTTCGTTTCGATGTATGTCACGCGCGTCCGCGTTGTTGCAATAACGTCTACAATCAAAGCTTTTTACTGGGTTTTTTGAATGCTGTACGACGTAGCTTTTAAGCCTCCGATGTATATTTGTAAATATTCTAGACGAATGGTACTGTCAATCCTATGTATATCGTTACGTACAGCTTCGTGTTACATGTGGCGCGGTTTACGACGTCGATCCGATCGAGTTGTTTTAGATAAAACGCAGTTCGCGTACGTTTCATCCGCGTGAAACTTGGTGCGGTCACTTGCGATAAATGGACACGTGTGCTCCGAGCTTGACAAACGTCCAGCCGCAGAATCGAACGACGTTTGTCGTCATCGGCGAGCTCTTCGCATGATGCTTTTTTGCAAAACGCGAAAAATTGCTTCGTTAGTTTAATTCTACGCGTCATTGTGTCAAATGTTTCGCAACTCCGGGATAATCACGCAACACGGCTTCCCTCTTAATACGCTAATAACGCTCTCCGTTTCGGTGTTTTGTATAATCGGTATGTTTGCCCTGTTTAAAATAATATGCAAACTAATGAAGATTAATGGTAAATTTGTAAAGTCTTCCTGCGAAAAAACGTTACGAAGACGAAAATTGTCGCAAGCGGAACCTCTTAAAAATCTCGCGAATTCTGTTTCTTAGAATTCTGCTGTTGCCAGTTTTCCGTCGACTATACTTTTAACTTCTTTCTCCGTGAAACACGGCAACAGCATTTTGGCAATGCGCAAGACAATATCCGCGTTACGATAACGTTTAAAAGTTTCTCGGGGAGAAACACGAGAACGGCTCCGTCGTGGAATGAAATACGGCTTGACGTCGGAAGCGAAGAGAGAGAGACGCCGCGGACTTAAAGCCGCGGCTTTCAATTCGGGGATATAAATCTTTTAATTTATGTAAACCCCCCCCTCTTTTCGAAAGATATAAAACCTACTTAAGTCGCTTCGGTCACAATGAATCCGCGCAAGCCGGCTGTGAAGTTTTAAGTCCTTTTCATAACTCCGTCGGGAAGTTTGTCGACTTTCTCTCTCTCGCTTGTCGACCGATCGTCATCTCTCGACTTATCCCCTGCGGGAAAGCCGCCTCCGTCTCGTCTTCACCTTCCGTAGATCGCGCCATGTGCCACTTAACGTCGTTGTTAAAGGGTAAGGAGACTTCCGGACGAAGTCGATCGCTTCTTAATTAGCGAAGTTCGCACGCTCTGCTTTCCATATCGCTAACGAAGCGCAGAGGACAAGTATGGCGCATATTCCAGCGCGATCCCCGCGAAATCCTTGCATTTCCATAGTCGATCTCGAGAGCCATATTCTCATCCCCGTGTTGCGTCTTCGCGTTTAGCACTGTAACTAAGTGGCTGTCTGATCCCGAAGTCTCATCCTCAGAGGCCAATTAATAAAATGAAGACGCGTATCAGGTGGCTACATTCAGTGCTAAATGCATGATGAAGATACGGGTCCCACAATCTGACGATTTAGATTATTTAGAAGAATATATGTATAAGCGTGAGATTTAACGGTTCCAGACGAAGATATGACGGGTAGCCAAAAATATATTCGTGCGAGGAGAGAAAGAGTGTGAGAGAGAGATAGAAAGAAAGGGAGAGCCTAGTCTTCTGTTATATAGCGTGACACTTCGAAAGATGTTAGAAAATTCTTATAATCCTGAGTAAAATGGCTGTATTTTTCTAACCTGATACTTTCCCCTCTGTACATATATACGCGACACATGTATATGATATGTATTGATAGACACATAACGACACGTGCGTGAAGACGATGTCACAATTTGCGGGGGCAAGTTAACGTAGGCACTGTATATCTGTGTAAATATATGTCTAATTGGGGAAGCATGTTGCGTCTGTTTGTGTACACGTTTGTGTGCGTGAGAGAGTACGACGAAGTTTCCCCTGATGATTCCCAATTGAGTGTAAATTACTACAGAAACTTCTTGTTTGCGCGAAACGATCACGTCGGCACGTTGTCTTTCGAGGATGAAAGTGTTGGAATGCTATAACGTTAAAAAAAAGAGAGAGAGATATATATATTATACATAGTATATTATACGACGTACGCGCGTATGTTACGCCGATGCGTGAGATCGGATGCTGTGTTTTCCTATGGATTTCTTATTTATTATCACCAATGGTCTATACAGGGCATAGGTTTAAGAAAAGAACCTTTAATTTGCTGAGATTTAATCTGCGAGAAAATAAGAACGTAAAAAAATATTTAAAAAATGCTGTATGTATATTGAAGGCAATACCTATACATACCTAAGAGAGCGTGAAAAATACGCGAAAACACGTTTCACACGCGACATGAACATACATACACACAAAACAGGACAGTTGTTAAAAGTAATAAATTATAGTATAAATTAAAAGTGATCTTATAATTTCTACCTTCGGATCACACATCTCTTTTCGCTTCTCTTGGTCATTCCAAGAAGAGCGAGCAAGTAAACAAACGTAAACAATTAAATTTTTAATACAATAAAAATGATTGATTTGGATAAATGTTCGAAGTAGCCTAATTAAATATGCGAGTACGTGCAAGTTTCGTTTCTCCGCAACGTATCTTGCTTATTAATGAATACCGCGTAAAATGACATTATTATAATGAGTTTCGACAGGGCACGTGTATTAAAATGAGTTGCGATTCTGTTCTCACGCGTGATAAAAGGGCTTCGTAATCGCAACAGTTTCAATTACGATTAAAATAATGAAAAATAACGAAAGAGCGAGGGATCCCGGACGGATCCAATTTGCAAATAAATCGCTTATGCTATCTCCATAAAATGCACGAATGAAGTAATCTAACGTAAGCTGACGGCGGATTATTCACTCTACGGCGCGGAGAAATTCTAGGGATGGAAAATGAGATAAACCTATATATTATTCTCGCCGGAGCATAATTAAGTGTGAAACTTACAACTGACTCCTAGTCAGGCGGCTCGCTGCAAAAAAATAATAGAAGTGACAAATGGATGTGCAATTTACCCAGGTTAAATCGCGAATCGTAAAACAACGACGATACACACAGAGCACACAATTATCCTGCATAATTGCTTGACAACTCGAGTGGAGATGAACTCGGAATGCAATGCGACGGCGCCGCGGCAGGATATGAGAACTTCGCTACGTAGCGAAACTCTGTTTGTTGAAGTTTAATATAAATAATGAATTATATACTTATATAATTCATTATTTAAATTATATAATTATATAC
>NW_020212207.1:15890-19028 GCF_003070985.1 Temnothorax curvispinosus | reverse complement strand
AATTATATACTTATATAATTCATTATTTAAATTATATAATTATATACTTATATAATATATTTAATTATTTATTTAAAAGTCAGAGGATTATTATACGTTTGTAAAATAACGATACAGTTTAGAATGAAGAATTGACACTTATATAAGAATATAAATAAAAAAATTAAAGAGAAGTATAACCAGCAATTTTGAAACATTAGCACGAATCTTAATGATCAAAAATATATAAATTTAATGTGAATAGTAAAAATTTGTTGTTGGTCGTACATCTGGTTTACTTTTTATTTATATTCTCGTGGAAGTCAATTCTTTATTCCAGTCAGATAATTTCCGCCGCTAGATGTGACAACTTTTTTTTAAGCTATTGCAGCTCGAGTCCACCAATATGTGTGACTACATTGATTCGGTTCAATGCAATCTGCAGTGACAATGGTCGCGGCCAACTACCACGGCCGCCAGGAAAATTCAATCTGCAGCGAAATCGTTTGGTGCCAACTTTTACGGACGTTTGAGAAATAAAAGGTATCTGGGAATTTCGGCCGTTTATACCCGTGTGAGCATCGAGGTACTTGACTGTATGATGAACAAGGTATCAAACGAAAATAGACAGATAAATAGTAAAATGAAAGCTAGTAAAATGGGTAGTAAGTGGAGTGAAAACGTTACATTTGTCGTACGTGAAGAGACAGAGCTAAATAATTTTTTTGCGTTAAATGTTATTTACTTTATGTATGAAACACAACTTAATCTGTTCTTGTTCAATGTCTATTTGTTGAAATATTAGCATTTCCTCGAATCTGAAATTAATTATTATATTTAATTTCGTAACATTACAAAACCTTATATATATATATATATATATATATATAAACTTATAACAAAAAAATTTGCGATATGTATAAATAGGGAAAGATAAAGAATAGATTGAAGGAATAATTTTCTAAATATTACTGGTCACGAATGCAAATCAACTAATGCAATGGTTTTGGAAAACAATAAACTTTATTGATTTATAATATGTATAATGCAACAGAAAACATTTTTATACTGGGATAATATTTAATACTAATTAATTATTGTGGTGAGTAATTACAAAAGATACATGCCATTTCTATAGGAGTGATACCTTTGATGATTTCGTCTGGTTACAGCAATTATTTTAATTAATTTATATGTAATATTTTGAATGTATGTGTGCATCACATAAAGCAGAGCCTGGAATAGTGATCCTAGATTGCCATTAAAGATGGTATCCAATTCCAATAATAATATTCTACATTTTAGAAAGATATCTCAAGTTTATATCAAGTTATATTAAACATTTTTTATACTACGATATTTATGTAGTAATTATAATTTCTCTAAATAATGAGAACAAGAAACCTCAGTTACTTAAAAACGTTAGAAAAATATACATATATGCAATTTTTAAAGTAATGACAAAAGTCGCGAAATAAATTACGAAAATATCCAACGAATTATTTTTGCGATGTATTTTCACGTTACATACTACATGTTGTTTATTATTATTTTAAATTTTAATTCGCGTTTCAGGTTCGTACTTGATATTTCATTAAAGTCGATATAAATAAATTTCTATAATCAAATTTAATTAAACTTTGATGAAATTTAATGGGTACTCTAAATATCTCCTAAATTCTGATAGAATTGCATTTAATGTTATGTAATTCAATCTATAAACGACCCGCAAATGTGCGTCATTTCGAACCTACGAGTTGAAATCCGTGCCTGTGTATCCCATTTCACGTAATTTCAATTAATTTAATTAAATTTTCTTTACTTATATGCACTTCCTCGGAGGACGCTGTGTAAAGATAAACAATGTAAACGTGAGCACGCGCCGCTCGATATTTCAACGAGCACAATTTGTTTTAGTCGACGTCGGGACTTGTTTCATCTTTAATCCCTCGCGATTAATCATATTTACCGACTGCGAAAATAATTGCCGCCGCTGCAAAACAAGCAACGAACCGCGCGCTGCGCGCCTCCTCCTGTCTTCTCTCGGCCGAGATAGAAACTTCTCCGGGTGTAATTAATGTAAATAAGAAACCCAGGTGACTACGCGGACGAGACGCCTCATTTCTCTCTGCCTACCTTTGTTCCTTCTACCTTGCGGCATCGCGGAAAGAGAGCCGGCACCTGCGGCACTCGGCACGCGAAATGGCACTCCGGCCGCGTCTCGCGTTAAATTTTTGAAGGATTTACGAGCAACATTGCGGCCGAACGAAGAGTATGCGGAACATTTTATTTGCGCTCTTGAACAAAGCGGAAAACTTTCATTCTTGGAGAACACACATTTCAACGCCTGGCACTGAAGAAATACAGTTGGCTGATTTTTTTGCGAAAGTAATATCGACGAAGTCGTGCAACGTTATTTAAATATCCTGCACCTTTAGCTATAATTTTCTAGTGTTGCAGTTGCGAAATTTAATATCTGTTATAAAGATAATAAACCATTTCATTATGTAATTACAATGTTTTACTACATCGCAGTATACATTTCAATTTCTTAGAAAAAAATTCTTTGTAAAAAATTAAAATATTTTACAATAAAGTATCATATATATTTTATGTAACATTTGTGTGTACATAAAATGTGAAAGTTTATGTGTTTATTAAGCCTGATATTATTATATCGTGATTTTCGATTACTTTCGTGCACATTCGTTATAAGAACGATGATTGATAGATGAATGAAAGAAAGAAAACTCGGAAGCTTTTGCGCTTACATGACAAACGATTTACAAACCGATGTAATATATTTGACACGGAATTTATATAAAATAAAATTTGTTCTAATGTGACAGTGCGATAAACTGGTTTCGCCTTTCGATTAAATGGTCGGAGTTTACGTATGCCAATAGACCAACAGAATTGTCAGGCACGAACGTGTATGATTAACAAAATTGGTTTACTAATTAATATCTCGTGAATACGCGTTCCATATTCATAAGCTTCTACCAACGAACTTCCAACGTTCGATGGCTATTTGCTGAAGCAAATAGACGTACTTCCAAATGATAATTAGGAATCTACGATATACAGAATAGAATATTGAAATTTCCACTTTGAAATATATCTAATATATTTGCTTGTGAATAGTTAATTCATAGAATT
>NW_020212207.1:0-15880 GCF_003070985.1 Temnothorax curvispinosus | reverse complement strand
AAATTAAATACGAGCATTTGTTAAATGGACCGATGGATATTTGTCGAAAAACACATATTAATTTTTATTATAATTAAAATATCGTGGAATGTATCTTTTTTATATTTGTAAATTTTTAACTATTTTAACTTGTTATATAAGTTATATATTATTTTAGTTGTATAGTGTAATACGTAATATAAATATCAAAATCAGGTGGATTATTTTAATCCGCGATATTATTAAAGTCTTTCATAGATCGTTCTCAAAGGCAATGCATTTGCGTAGAAGAAGTTATTGTTTTACCTGACAATTATACAATGGTCATTCAAATATAAATGGCATTTATGCTCGTAGGGATTGAATTATTCAGTCAATTAAATGGAATAATAAATTAAGCGAGTTAGCGACTGCGCAGCGGAGTGCAGAAATATGTATGCTGACAAACTCCATAGTGTGGTAATTTATTTCTTTTAATAATTGTTCTTTGCCCGCGTTCCGACAGATGTGGCTATTTTATCTCGAATAACGCGTAAAATATATTTGACAAAAACTACAATTTTCTTGATTTATATTTGTGAGAATGTATGGTATTTCGATTGCGCCATTGGTGCGAATAAGTGAAACGTAACGGAAGGAAGTGGAAGAAAAGAAACACGTAACATTTAAGGAGATGAAGATACATGAAATGAGACAAGAAGGAAAAGAAGGGACAAAGGGTGGGCTGCTCGTAATTAGCAGGCACGTGGCTAATGAATTGCGACCAAAGTAATATCGCATCCCATTAAAAAGGCTTTCGAGCGACATGAGTACCGTGTACCGCAGAACTTAAAATCGTGCCTTGAGAACTCACTTTTGCAAATGCGGGAGCGTGCGGTTGCGGTAAGTAATTTCGGCGAAGTTAACCCGCTTTTGCGATCCCCAGGCTCCATCGGTTTCGTGGCGGGATTACCCGTATATGTAAGGTATTAATTTATCTCGTCGAAACCTTCGAGTTGCAGCTGCAATTCTGTAAAACACATTAATTACGTTACGCCTACCAACTTTGCGCGAAAAAGTTGTTGAATAAACGAGATCCTTAAACGTAATCACAGATCGAAAGTTGCTGGAAAGGTTCGTGTTGAAGAGCCGGGAAGAGAGAAAAATAAAAAAATAGGTATATATAAGTGCTGTTGGATAAAATTCCAATTGGGAATTATTAGATAGAACTTACAGTTATTTCATAAACTGAAAATAAACGAAAAATAAACTGAAAGAGATATACATATAAACTTGATAGAACAATAATAATAATGTATTTTTGTGTCGTTTAAAACTTTATAATGTGAGAGTCCTACAGAATTTCGCAAGTATATTGAATAAAGTTTCATTTCAGTATCGCGCAAAATTTTCAATTTGCATCTAATAATTTTCATATCGTAATTTAAAGAATTTCATAGATAAATTCTTGCCGAAATTGAAACGCGTTATATCACTCCGCTATTCCATTAAATTCCAGAACGCTTTCGAACGAATTTCTGTATCTTCAGACAAATTCCGGGTGTTACGTTAAATGTATATTACGGCCGAAACCGAAGATCTAAAACTTGCTTGGCGTATAGAGGTAAGATACCTGTGGGGTACCATGGATTTCTTGCCTCTTGAGTTTGTCGTAATTGTTCCACGTGATGTAAACTTTGCCCCGAGGTTCAAAGTTGGTATGCTCGCAGGTATGTCCGTTGTCATGCCACCAGGTATGCCCGTTGATATGCCAGCAGTTATGCTTCCAGATATACCATTGGGTATATTTGAAGTCAGACTGCTTGGTATGCTTGCCGTGAAGTCTGCAGGTGAGTCTACGTCTGTAGTGAAATGTAAGTAAAAGACTGCGTATTCGCATTAATTAGCAAAATATTCCTTTGATACATCAATGTTGAAATGTAGACAAAGATTTTACAAAATTGAAGAGTTTGCAAAATAATCATCTCGTGATAAATTTATAAAATTAATTATTGAAATGTAACGCAGTAATACACCTAATTTGTCGTTTTGATACTTATTCGTATTTAGAAAACCGTGGAGGAAAAATAAAACTTTAGCTTACTTAGACGTCGATAACAATTCTCGTGATTTATTATTTAATATCCAATTATAGTGAGTTAGTGAGACATAATCGTTTTATACCTAGCGGCAATTTATTCCCTGTTACATCGGGCGTTATTACGAATTTCCAAATTGGTGCAACAGATATGTATATTCGGTGAAACAAGTTTTGTCTTTTCGTTCGGAGATAGCGAAGGAGATGGCTGGAGGATGTTTCCGGTTGTGAGAACTGCTGCAAAGGCCAGTCGTGTTTAAGTTTCACGAGCATCGCGTAGTCCGCAAAGGAGTTCTGAATACCCTTCAGTCCTCCTTTGTGCTCTTCGGGGAGAATGTAGTTCAACACTGAGCTCTGGGTTTCAACGCTCTTCGGCGTTTCAAGCGCTAGGAATTTAAAGTCATGCTCGTTGATCTTAAGGCTGTTCTTCGGCGTGTGTGAAAGCGCATAGGCATGCGTGTCGCTATTCAATTCACTCAAGCTAGGAAGAGAAAGCGCGACAGCCCCATATTTAGTAGCGTGAAAATAAATCGATAACGCTAAATCAAAGAAACCGAATTTAAATGTAATGTAATTACGCTATATTATTTTATAGATTAATTGGCGCGGTTAGTTTTTTTTTTATTCTAATTTTGCGTCATAAATTTTTTAATTATAAAAATAATTGTTAAGAGAAATAAAATAAACTAGTAAAAAATAACAAGGGTTTATATTAGATTTAGGTACTTATAAAGACTATCGGTAAAGGTAATGGTGTGAAGAATATGTAAATTATTTGACGATATAATTTTCTTGTTACTACTTTACGCATTGTGGTAAGGAAAAATTATTAAACGAAATAAAATTAACGCTAAATAAATACATTTGATTTTATTCCATTTTAAATAATCGTAATTATATTAATTGTTAGTAATTATATTAATACGTTAAGCAATTTGCGATAACACGACGCAACGCGGTCATCTCAGTTTGACATTCTTGTTCGGCAATTAAGTAACTTCACAAGTTTAGTTTAGTTCACTGCATAGTTACAATGCGGGTGGACCAACCGGGTGGATAATAAAGCTTCGGTCAGCCATTACGTACTTTCCGGCGGACGGCGCTATTGATGTTGCCGTGACAAGCGAGCTGGGCTTGGTTGTTAAACTCGTTAAGATGTGACCTATAATCGAGGATTGGTTTATGCTAACTGAGATTGATGGAACGATTGTTGGCGAGCTGTCAACCGGCTAAAAGTCGGTATAAACATTTATTAATCCGGTGTGCCACTGATTCGTTATGAAGTCTAATATACTTCTTCAGTGCAATCACTTTTGTTTATCTTACATTATATATTTCTAAATTTTGGTTATCCGTTTTGCACACATTTAGTCTAATTGCAAGTAGATACACGTAACGTAAAACTTGATAAGCTTGACTGAATCGAACGGTTTTCATTTACAATTGTAATTATTCACTGCAAAACGGATATGTCAAAATTTGCCTTCGGCTGGGTATCAGATTCAACAGACAGGATTAAATTTTGATTATGTAATATTCCGCTTTGTAAAACCGAAATATCAACTGCCATAGATACTGCTCACCGCATTACAGTTGCTGGTCGACGTTAACGTTGGATCGAGTTCCGACTTGGGATCTTCTGAGGAATGAGCTTCGTCCGACGCCCATACCAAAGAGAACAAAAGACACGGCGGGATTATATTCGTGCATGATAACGGACGTTGACGATGGCATCTCGACGTTTAATGGAAGGAGCTACTCGGAGGATGAAACCATCGAAGACAATTTAGGCATGTGATTATCTGCGACGAGAAACATTATCATCATTTGAATGTGGATATAATGTATTATATATAATAGTTCTCAAGATACTCAAGCATCAGCGAAGCGATGGTGCTACCCCAGAACGAGTGAGGGAAACAAAGTTGTCCCCTGGGGATAATTCATTATTTTCGAACTCGAGGGTAGATGTTATACGCAAGTATCAGCGGAGATTTAATTTGATAGCTGAAAATTATTGTGCAATAATTAACGCGGTGCAATCAAGTTAAAGTTCCTGAGGGACAAGTTTGTCTAACGCTTCAATTAACAAACTGCTTTTATGTTTCAATAGAAAATTCAATATCGGATTGCCCACAAAACAATTTGCGCAAGTTAAATTAGAAAGTTTGGAAAAAAAAAGAAATTAAACTGTGTCCATTATCGAAGAAAAATTTGCTCTCTGATGTAATGTTATATTAAAAATTCCCATTACATGTCCTCGAAATTGCGTAATAACCGTGAATTTACCGTATTTTATAGATGTCTCGTCAAACGAGGTCAGCATGCCTTTTTACCGTTCGTATGAATCGATTGGGTTAATATAATCGTCTCGGTAGAACTCGATCGAGTTGGAGATGGACAGAGATTCAACAAAATCCGCTTGCTTCTGAAACGTTGCTTGTTCAGCCGAGGATAATTGTCGGCGAAATAAGTTTTTAAACAGCGTTCCCATCGTCAACAATTGTTCTTCAAACGGTGCTTGGCTCCTGTACGTCGACGCTTGTCCCTCGAAGATTTCCTCTGGAGTAAGCGATTGTCCTTCGAAAGAATTGTCTCTGAGAACCGACCGTTCTCCACGCATTTTCCGATTCTTCAGTATTGCGTCTTTGAACAGTTTATCTCTGAACGATGTTACCATGAAGGAGTTCTGTTTGATCGGATGATGACGAAAATTCGGAAAGTCAGATGGATAGATAACTCGGTCTTTCAAGAACACATCGCGAAAAGCTTTCTGGATGACAGTTCGATCTCTCACTGGTATAATGGCCAAAGTTTGCAGACCGATGGTCTTGTCGACAAACGGTTGGTCCAGAAAGAAACTTTGTGGACGAAATTCGCGATAAAATGTGGCTTCCGCATTGGGCAAAACGACGTCTCTTTTAATTTTATATATGGCCTTCAGATATTACCGTCATCGCGACGACGACAACCTGAAGGCAGATGAAAATACTCGCGTTTAAAAATATCATAATCGCTGATAATTTTTACGAAAGGTTCACCAGGACTTGTATTTGGTATGCCATTAATAAGCTCTTGTTGTTTTGTAAGTTATAGTTCACTGCATTTTAATTAAAAAATTGATATATATTAACTTGCGATACATCCGCAATTTTAACGGTGACATTAAAGATCGAACGTAATGACTACAACAAGTGTAAGTGATCGAGATCAACAGTCTTATATATAGGATTGATGAAATCTTTCTTTTAGTTTTTACCCTTTCATTGCCAGTGCAAGACTGGTCTGGCAAAACACGTATTACTCTGCACTTTTCATCTTCTAGTATAGAATTCGAATTTGAGTTTCTTATATAAGGCGCAATATATAATACTGTAATCTCACAAGTTTTATTTTATGGGGAATCATGCCAAGTTTAATATGCATTAATGTTTTAATTATTTTATTAGAAATACCGCGGCAAAATTTAGATTTCGGATCTCGAAGGTATCTAAAGCATTTAATAAAGCATACAAATATATCCCCTTTTGTTTCTGAAGATGAGGAAATATTTGTAGAAATAAAGTGACTTGAACAGACTATTTTTTAACGAACTCGGTAGGAAAAGAATTCGCATATGATTATTAGTTTCAAGAATCACATGTTTCAAGAGTATTAAGATTATCATGATAATAATTTTGATATTTCTTTTTAATATTCACCGTAACTACTTGAATATTAAAAAAACTTTCTTCCCTGTAATCCGTTCTTATTTTTTCTTGAAACTGTATCGAACTCTCGCTAAGAATATAAGAATCTGAAATAGCCAAGAAATCTCTGCGACGCGTATTGGAAAGAGAAATAAAGATACACTAAAAGAAGAATTGCGCTCGCTACTTCGCGTTTTAAGTGCAGATGTAAGAAGGAGCCGAGTTCGTCTTGAGGTCCTTTGAGGAAAATTGCTTGCAATAGAGGCGGCCAATTGCAGAGGTTGTCCTTTACGCACAGATGAATGAATTTACTTTAGGAATATATCATTTCAAAGGAACTCGTTTTCCGCTAGCTCTTTCGGCTTTCACCTGGAAGACAAATCGGGTAGGACGAGGGGCCCGGGATGGGGTTTACTTAACTTCAGCTTCAACTCCGGGATTGGGGAATGAGAAACAGACGCGAAAGAAAAAGGTCAAGTATGTCTTCTTCCAAGTGGCGTGCCGCGCGAAAAAGCCATCTGCGTTTCAACGTTCACGTGCAAAGTTTATTTTACTTTGCGTCTTATAGATGTGTGCGGATCTGCGGCTTTCTTCCGCGCAATACAGGCAAGGCAATAATCGACAAGCAAGAAGAACGAAATTAACTTTTTCTGCCAGTTCTATCGCGCTAGTAAAGTACGTGTATATAATAGTTTTGCTTTTATCGTGTGTTGCGCTAACCAAAGTTATACGTTAAACTTAATTGAATAAATTTTTGCAAGATTATAGTTATAAAGAAAAAAGTCTAAATTCAATATGATACTTTAGGCTTTAAAAAATTTAATATCAATTTAATTACCACTTTGGAAATATAATTTCTTGTTATAAAAAAAATTATAAGAAAATTGTATAATAATAAAGTATAATTGTAATAAATAACAGAACTTCTTAATGTTTTAACCTAAATAAAACGGAGAAACTTATATTATGATTTCTTAAATACCCTTTTCCAGGCCATTATTAGGTAATATTTTGAAGAAGTTACGAAGATATGAAATCGTGCGATGTTTATGGAATTTCTATAATGGATTATTTATTTTATACAAAAGACGTCGTAATTTGCCCGTTTCGTAATTCACCCGTATACAAACTCGTGGGCTAAGCTGGCGGTATAATTTTTTATTACTTCCTTACTGTCGCCTCTTTAAAACTCTGCGGACGTGCGGAATCCCCCGGCCGTCCCTCCGACACCGGAAACTTTAAGACGATCGTATTTCACGCGCTCATGAGGGCCGCTACTTGGGGATACTAAAACATTACCGTTTATCGAAGGTTGGCTTAAGAGAGCGCGCCATGAAAATTATTACGAGCCGTACCGTCTTTCGAAACGTTCGGTTCAAGCTGTAAAGGTGAGCGAGAACACTCGAAGTATCCGTACTAAAATTGTCACGGGGCTTTTTTTCCACTCGAACAAGTGAAAGAAACTTGGAAAATTCGAAGATATAACGATACATAAAGGGAAAACGTGGGCAATAGAATTCGAACAGCGAATCGGCCAGTCACGGTGAAGTTTGAAGTTTCAAACGACTGACATTCTCGAGGATGCTCAATCGTGATCATTCGAATCGCTCAAGTTGTATTGCTTCCCTTTTTGTGATCTTTATCATTCCGAGAATCATTAGTAGTTTCTGAACGATACGAAACAATCAGAGCTAATCTATCACATAGCGCATACCTATTGCGGTACTCTTAAACAAAACACGCGAGCCTGCAGCTAGCACGCTAATGAGTTTCAGCGAATTCCTTCCATAGGCACAAAACATTTAATACACCGCACGTGAATTCAATGCATTCGTCGATTAATGTACACGAAAGAATTTTCGAAAGTGTATACAAGTTTGAAACATTAATATACTATATATAGAACACGCAATGATTACAAACTTCGATCAAAATGTTGATTATTTGAATATCATTATAACCGTATGTGTGATTTATTTAATAATATTATCTATTTCATGTTTTAATAATAAAATTATATATAATATTAATATATATATCAAGAATAACATCGAAATAGTAAAGGACATAATATTGATGCGAGAGATTTTTATTTTTATTTGATGTATTCTAATATCGTTTTGAATTCTGACTTTAATTATTCTTATTTTGTATTAAATTGAATAACAGATATCAATATTAGATTATCAAATAATATATGCTTTATTTATATTATTTCTAATATATGTTGAAACATGTAAGTTTTTAAAAATGCAAGATAAAAAATAGATACTAAAATTAATGTAACGTAATAACAATGGTTATTATATATAAATATCAATGTCACAATTGAAATAAATATTTTGCACTGCAAATGAATCCAATTGCAATACCGTTCCGGCTTTAGCGAGGTATTGGCGTTGTACGTATTAAAAAATATTGGACTTCTCGGAAAAAATCCATTGCGTTACGTACAACTGTCAAAGTGAGATGATGGGCGTATTGAAATTGCAGGTAAGTTAATATTCACGCTATGAAAACGCCACTATCATATTTTAAAAAACATCATGTACACCTGTATGAATCCGCATATAATGGAAAAATCAAGATCGAGTTGGAAATGTCAAATGATCTGCATGAAATATTGATAACGTACAGGAGATGCAGACTTTATTACAAAAGATACAGTGCCGTTATTAATTAATAACTAACCAGATAATATAAAATCTTTTAATTTTATTATATATTTGTCATTTTAGTCTTTAAAAATGTTTTCTTTTATTTCTTTTAATTCGATAATTATTGATGTCCGGAAACATTCGCTAAGAAAGAGTGAACTATAAAATTTATTTAATCAATAAAATCTGTCAATAAAATTGTGTCGCAATTTGTAAGATACTGTACGTATACAAGTTATAAAATACATGATAAATTATAATTAATTTTAATCATAAATATATATAATTACAGTCATTTATTATATGTAAATTCATACACGTTTTGTGATGAATGTATTTTTTATAGGCAGGTGTTGCGCGGATTTTATGCGTATTCAAACTGCCAAGATAATTTACCATGAAAGCTTTCAAGAGAATTGAAATCGCGGACTACGCACCTATTTATTTGAATCATTTATGAAATGTACAGCTGCGAGATGAAATAAGGTCATACAGGTTTTCAGTATAATTGCCTTCATATACAGTCTAAAAGCATCATCAATTATTTTTCAGTGTTTCATATACATAAATGATACGTCGCTTCAGAAAGCTTAATGAGATGAAATAATAAATCATTTAACGACAATATTCGTATATTTTAGATAAAAGAACGTTTAAATACGGAATCGTATATTAACTTCAATTTCATTTTTTATCTTTTATATATACTTAATGATTTAATATAAAATTCTAAAACAGAATTACTTAAAACACATGAAGAAAGTTGAAAAGTAGCTAGATTGATTTTAGATTTATTATGTAATACTTGTTTTTATACTAAAATTATATATTAGAATAGGACACTTAAAAAAAAATTTTTTCCCCTCTCGCCCGTATTATTCCAATACTTTGCTGGGCAGAGTCTGCCCAACTAACAATTCCAGTCTTCGCCTAAAGAATTTGCGGAAACTTTCTTTCACCTTGGAAACCCGCTGAGTCATCGATTTAGATCTTGGTTCCTTTAGCTTCAACTTTAGTTTCGGAACATGTATTTACTTATGTACTTGAAGCAATTTGTTATCCAACCAATTCGCAGATAAACGTAGCTTTCAGCAGACAAGAACGGCAGGAAGATTTATTGGGAAAGGCATCATTCGGATGTTTTATATAACTTTCCTTGGTTATCATGTATATAGGCATGGTGAGCGATAAGAGAATTCAGTTATTGCGTATTCATAAAGTATTTCTGCGAAACTAGACATACCTGCATAAAGTATATCTATATAAGAGTATTATTTTACACGTTAAGCATATAATATAAACTGCTATATTTTGTGCTACTCTTATCTTTTTTGAACAAAATTTTATATTTATATACACTTTACGTATCACACTTTAATTTAATTATTTTTAAAAAGAAAATTTTTTGAATATATTTTATAATTTTTTAATAAAGTATCTATATAATAAAGTAGAAAATAATGTATTGTTTACAAGTTTGAAATAGTTATGTTTTAATTAAAGTTTTCTAGTTGCATTCATAATATAGAACTTGTACATAAATTTATATCTGGCGATAAATTAAAATATATGCCGCATGTTTCATCGGATTCTGCTTCATAATGAGTCCACATGTGTTCATTATGTACCAAATATTAATATCCGTAACTCTGTCATCATACAACAAGTATTTAACGAACATTGATGCGTTTTTGTCTGATTCATCGTATTCCGATATTCGCTAACGGAAAATTTAATTTAGTTCCGCGATATTGAAACCCGAATCAAATCAATTGGCGGCCGAATTGGCGACAGAAAGTCGAAATGAATTATAGAGGATTAATTTGTCTGATCAGAATTTATATCCGCCACATCGTCTACAAGAAAAAAGTTTTCAAAAGCATGTATTGTACTAGTATATACGGTACAAAACAGATTAAATTAAATAATCCATTGCAAAATATTGATTGCATCATAATTACATAACAAATTACTTTATAACTGCATATCTTTATTGCAATTTAAAAGATGACTAATGCATTTATTATACTATTAATAACACAGTCAATTACATATATTAATTATAAACAACTAATTATGAATTAGTACAAATAAAATGACTTTGTAATATTCCATAAAGTACAATCTTATTTTATGAACAATTGCAATTGTTTGAATATTTATACTATATAACTACAATGTATAAGGAATAGATACAGATCATTGATTGATACTCGAGACTTGACATTTTCTATAAACGGATAGAACAGTACATCGCGAATAGAACAAAAACACAGTCAATCCTGTTTACCCGCTTTCACACCAAATAAGCTTGCCAGTCCTACCTTGCGCGCTAGAAATTGCTAATTTTATCGCCGATCTGTGCCTACGTCGCGCGACAATGGTGATTTACGGACTATTTAATTGAACGTTTTGGCCAGGGCCGAAATTGGTCGGCGCGGCTGCGTCATTATTCGTGCCGTAAGCCTCTGTACACCGGATGCAATCTGTCGTATCTTGTAATTAATGCCGCAGAATGACGCGTGCACTGTACGCGTGACACCTATTGCCGGGGAAAATAATACGGCATGAAAAAAATGAAGAATGCATTCCTCGAACAATAGAACAGAAGTAAATTTTACTTTTTGATACCATTTGTTACACTAGCATCTTTGATATCTTATTATGTTCCGTCTTTATGATAGATAAATATCAATTTTAGATAAATATTTATAGAGAGAAAGGGAGAGAGGGAAAGGGAGAGAGAATGAATGAGAAAAGGAAATAAAGACCTAATTTTATGAAGTATCATTATAAATGAAAGGATGATTTATGAAGCAAAAGAAACACATGTCTCATATTTTTTTAAAACTCTTTAGAAGAAAATAAAACACTGTCTTTCATGATATTCAGTTTTAAGCTTGTAATGGTATTACCATTTAATTTACGATCTGAAGCTGAAAGCAATCAAGTAATGAGAAATACGAACAATAACACACATTAATGGAAGATACGTATCTAGCAAACCAATCTCTTTTCCAACTTCTCTTTTATTCAAATTTTTGTGGTAGGTACATGTTAAACATGTACTTAATAAAATTAATTAAACTTATTTTAACCAGTAAGATTTTCAGCACAAGTGGTAAAAACATGGATCTATGAGTTTAGACTTGTAATTTTGTTAGTTCCATATGTAATTATTATGTCTTTATTTCTAAAACTGTGCGTATGTCTATGTAATATTTGATAAAAATATTGTTTATTCACGAGTTATGTAAAAAATTTGTATGACATGATATCGTCTGTAAACATTCTAAAAAAGTAAATTATTGATAACGTGAGATACCATTGCAGTGTTTCAGCGTTTCACGTAATGCATAAACTTGTGAACGAGTTTACGAACAGTTTTACGATTTACGTTCCGTTTTGGAAAGTCGATCGATCTTGAGCAACCTTGAGTTTGCTGATGAGAATCCAACATTTACAGACAGCAGTAAAATGACAAAGTCTGCTGTCTCAGTTTTCAATTGAGTTCATTTTCTCTAGCCTATCTTTTATAAAACATTTCATGTGTAGGTACGGCATCTGATCGAGAAAAGAGATTTCTGACACTGAATCCTGAGAACAGGATTTCTGAAACTGTTTTATTAAAGATTTAAGTTTTGTTACCTGTAATCTTGCTTAGTAAACACAAAAAATTTCCAAGGTTTATTTGCATTTGTAAATTAATTATTTGTATTTGAAAACGAGGCTATTTGTTTTAAAATATCTATTGTAAATAATACATAACTATTTTAAATAGTACAATGAAATTTATCACTTTTACCGCATTATTTTTTAATTACAAATTCTTTGTTTAATCTGATACTGATTTTTCTTTAATAAAATTGTTGAATAGTTTTTGAAGAATAAATGATTCAAAGTAAAAAAATTCTTGGTAAAGTAGATTCAGAAATAAAAGTAATTAATTAAATCATATTCTTCGCATTTTAATTTTAAGTACGCTTTACTTTAGATGATTAAGTAACTTAATATTTAATTAAAAACATAAATTATGCTAAGGATCTAAAAATTGTAAACGCTTCCTCGATATTTTTGCTGCGAAATCAGTTTTAAATTGATCATATAAGACAGACAATTATTATAAAATAATATAATAAAAATAAAACTGTTATATACAATAAAAATTACCTTTTCTTATAAAATGTCTATACTTATACATTGTTAGAATATTATTAAATTGTAATAAGTGATTATTAAAAACTATATTCTAATTTTGCCACTTGCATAGTTTTTTATACACGCGTGGGCATCGATTTTAACAATAATAATAAGGACTGTTAAAATTAAATGAGAATGGAAAAATACCGGTTGTGATTAATGAACTCTAATTGTGTATTAATTATAAGCAATAAATTGTATACTAATGTATTATTGAGCTCTAAGTGGCATGTACCAAAAAGCTACTGGGAATAATAAATTATCTATATGATGAGACAGTGTCATCCCTGCAGATATGAGTTTCTTTCTTGTTTTGTGCGACAGAACAATAAGTTATATACATAAGTATGTCTCATTAATCACGAAAATACGTTGCTCTGGAAAGTTCACGGTCATGTTTGCATGTTTATCTTGTTTTGTAAAACTATTTCTTGCTATTTATTAAAGATATTTTGTCAATTTAAATTTATATTTTACGCTATTTATTCCCATTTCTTTCTTCAAAACCACTGTTGGTACATAAATATTTTTACATTAATAAAATAATTAGGGATGCTGGAGCCGTAGCCGAACTCGATCGGCGTCGGTAAAGAAGACCGGCGAACTATATCTGTCCTTGTATAGACAAAGATATAGACAAGGATAGCACGCTACATTGCACGCACACATACGCACGATGCACGCCGACATTATACTTTTATATTACGCTTCCAAATCTTGATTTGGAGGGTTTATCGATGTTTTTCTTGTTGTGCAATTCGGGGGAACTTGTTTTCGCGTTTGTATCAATGGTATATCTCTTATATGAAATACATCTTGTGACGAGCTGACAGCTCGCCGCAACTCGAGACGCCATATTGAGATAAAAGTAGGATAAGGAAATCTGTACTTCCGTAATTTTTTCTCGTTTTCTATATAAAATCAGAGTTCCCCCGAATCATTAATGTATGTACTGCAATTCTGGAGAAGGATTTTTAATTCTGTCAAATTAATACGACGCTACGTGCCGACAAAAAATGCCGGTAAAACAGACGGCTCCAGCATCCCCTTTCGAAGAAATACTTTAGAGTATAAATAAGAAATTTATAATCATAATCATAAAATTTGACAATTGGAAATTTAAAAAAATATAAAACCTTATAATAATATCGTTATCTGTAACATATGTAAATATGTTAAATATAGTCATTGTTTGTGTTTTCTCATATAAAAGTGAGTAAGAATATCTGACGTTATACATGTCCGAGAGAAATATCCAAAAAGATTTTTATTGTTATATCAATAACAATTATTGTTATATGTTTGAAATGTTATTTTTTGATTATTTTTTTAATTTAACAAAAAGTTGCTAAAAAATAAAGGAATAATAGTCGACATAAATGTTATACCCACATGTCAAAAATCAACAATCAACCAATGGACATGCTATCGTTGTGCATATATTAATAACGAGGAAAACAAAGCGCTGCATCTCTGTAAATTGGTGTGCAATAGATATGAAAGCATATCACGAAAAATGCGTAATCAGAATCGCGAAAACGAGAGAAATGTATATCTGCGCTACCATGCAAATATGTAAGTTGCATAATATTATTACTACATGCAGAAATAAAAAAAATAAACAATAACATTTCTGCGTACGTATTTTTTGCACAAATATGGCGGATATAAATCCAAATTTTACTAATGTTAAAATAATATTAAAAAAATAACGTGTAGATGGATGTTATACAAAGATACTCGTTATTCGTTTCTGTTAACCTTTTATGTTCTAATCTAGAACATAGAAAAGCAGCCTAAATTTGAGAACATTTTAAAGAAAAATGAATACACTTATTTATTATTCATAAATTTGACAAACTTATTTAGCGTTCTAAAAACGCTATTTTAGGAAGTAGACATAAATTCTTTATCCAAAATTTTAATATTTAAAAAAATGAAAAACAAATGTATAGCACGCAACAAAAATACTTAACAAAAATTCATAAAATCAGCTTTAAAAAAAAAAGATTAAAAACGAGAGGGGAAAAAAGTTAAAACCATTTATACAACAATAATATAAGCAATAAATGCACAAAAGATCATAAAAATGGTTTAAAGTACACATTCTATTAAAAGGTTAGGCGAAAATGGCGATTCTCGGCGTTGAAAACTCCGTTCAAATCGGCAAAAGTATCAGCATAGCACGTTAGGCAAGGAAGTTGACGGAGGTATTCTAAGGACCGTATTCATAGTCGAATCTCAAATTTGCTCTTAAGACGATCTTGGTCAAGGCGGCCTTATTCAATCAAAATCGTCTTAAGATTGGTAGATTTCATAGTCGTGAAACAAGGCGGTCTTCACGAAGAAGATTTCGCTCAAGGAAATCTTATTTATGCAACACGTGCATGGAATGTGCCCCATTACGCACGCTACGCGTGCGTGATAGACCACTTTCCAGGCACTTGCAACATAAAATAGAGAGTGTAAGCCGTGTGTAAAAATGAAAATTCCCGGGTGCGGAGTTTACGCACGAGCCGAAGGCGAGTGCGGTAACTGCACCCGGGAATTTTCATCTTACCTCACTTGTTACACAAATAACTATTGATTTGAGATCGCCTTGGCGAAGACCGTACTTAAAACCATGCTTATTCTCGATCGGCTGTTTCCGTACTCTTTCCGTTGGTTCCTTCAATAGGAACTTTGGATTTATTATTATCCGCACTTTCATGTATGCAATCAATGGACAAGTGAGATAGTTTTGAAGTGAGGTTAACCGATAAACTCTTTCGATCGATACAAACGTGGGACAGCGCAGACCAGCACGGTGCAATCCAAGGCGTTAAGATATGTAAGTAATATTAATTTTCAAACAAATATAACTTATGGGCTACCGCACAAGCTTACTTTATGCTAAGTTTATTGATATTAAACTTAGATACGTATGTAACTTTAAACTTTAATCAACGCAGGCTTATTCTTTAACTCATAACGACAATTTGTTATCGTTATAATGTTTTACTACGTGAAAAAGCTGCGCAAAGACATTGCAACAATAACGAAGTGGCGTTAAGAGTTACAGAATAGGCCTACTGCGTAATATACGTTACGGAAGAGTTTGTGCGTAGTAGTTAGATTTTAATAAAAGAATACAGTCAGTGCATGTGTAATCATTAATACAAAATATTTTATTTTTACAGAAATCTTGTGACCGTTCTGACCGCCCTTCTGTTTCTCTTTGCGCTGTATCGGAGGCGGATGTGACGTTTCTATACACGTAAGTATCTCAGGTTAAACGA
>NW_020212206.1:0-2647 GCF_003070985.1 Temnothorax curvispinosus | reverse complement strand
TCATGTCACGTGTGAGCATAACCTAAAAGCGTGAAATATTGGAATTTTCTTAGTTTAATATCGTAATATCGACGATTAGCGAGAAAGACGAGAAATATAAAAAGTGTCTCTCTGCTCATCAATATATTAGCGACGTTGTTAGTCATACAAAGAATCGAGGTATGTATAATTAAGAAAAAATTGAAATCTATTTTTTATTTTTACACTATTCACAGAAAAGAATTACTCTATTGCCAAGAAAAGTGATTACTCAGTTTAATATCATTCTTTTAAATAATTCTTTTAAATAATAGTTTTTTTTAACCTTTCTCGTTAGCAATATTTTTTTATTATTATAAATTTATTTTATTATTATAAATTTTCTTCAACGCTATTAGCTAGACTTGACATAAAAGTAAGTAAAAACAGTAAAAAACAAATTGAGGGTTCCCCCGTAGCCCTCGGCGGGAGAACAGGTAGATTATAGTAAGGAAGTTAAGAGTATCTGGAAGAGTGTAATAGGGAGGAGGATGATGGAGGAGGAGTAGCGGAGGGTGTGAGGAAGGCAAAGAGGAGGTGCAGGAAATGGAGGCGAGAAAAAAAGCGGAGCAGGGTAAGAGAAAACAGTCGGAGAAAAAGAGCCCGTAGAAAGAGGTTAGGGCTGACTGGAGGAGATGGTAAAGGCAAGGAGATGGCACAGGAGGCGAGAAGGAAGTAAGGCGGATGCACAACGCGCGCGTCGCAAACAGACCAGTATCACCGCAACGTGTGCGACGGACGGACGGCAAAGCAAGAGATAGAAGGCGGCAGAACAGACCGATGTCGCCGCAACGCGTGCAACGGACAGGTGGCAAGAACGGGAGTTCGATAGAAGGGATAGAAAGTAAGAAGGGGAACAGGTAAGAAACGCACGTGGCGACTGTAAAAGCGAGCTGCGTAACGAAAAGCACGACAAAAGAAAGAAGGCTATAATATAGAGAAAAGTGATTGCGAATAGTTTCAAAGGTAAGGATTGGCTATAAGGGTGAAGGGTATGGTGAAATAGAGAAGGAGAAGAATGCAGGAGAGTACATAGGCGATAAGCAGAGAAAATAATCATAAGATATTCGATAATTTATTTCAGATACCGCAGAAGGAAAGAAAGATGGAAGGAAGTACGAAGATCAGAGGAACGGTGGAGATAGATGTGGAGGCGATTGAGAAGGTAATGGAAAGAAGAACAACGAGGACGATGAAGAACATTAAGGAGGAAATGAAAGAGCTGAGAGAAGAAGTGGAGATCTTGAAAAGGAAAGTACATAAAATGGAGCAAGTTTCGGGTAAAAGAAAGAAGGACGAGAGTGAGGAAAGAGAAGAAAAAGTAAGCAGGAAAAAATGGTGGTACGAAGAGAAGGAAGAAGACGAGGAAGAAAAGAGAAGGAAGAACGTGATAATCAGAGTTGAGAAGAATAGATGGGGAGGAAACAACGCAAACTGGAAGAAGGTGAAACAATTATTCATAGAAGGATTGAGAGTGAAGGTGGAGGTGAAGGAGGTGATTATGATAGGACAGCGAGGGGACTGGCTGACGTTTATGGTAAAGCTGAGAAGTGAGGAGGATAAATGGAGAATATTGGAAGCAAGAAGAAAGGAAGGAAGTAGGATGAAAGTAAAAATAGACGAAGACAAATCGGTGGAGGAAAGAATAAAAGAAGGAAAGGAAAGGGAAATGAGAAGGAAAAGGAAAGAGGAGGAAAACGAGAAAAAAGAGAAGTTGACAGAAGAGGATATTGTGAAGAAAATGGAGGATAAATTGCTGATGGGATCGGACGACGACGAGGACGAAGCGGACCGGGGGAAGGGATTGGGGAGGAGACATTGGAAGGGGTAGGGAGGCAATATATTGTAAGGTTATATGTTATCTTGATGTGTGTACAGGGTTGGGTACGTCCCTACAAAACGCCAAGTTTGTAAAGGTTTGGGAACGTTCCTCAAAAACGCCCTTTAAGGCCCCTTTGGGGTAAATAAAATACCTTCCATAACCGTAAAAAACAAATTAATAAATATTAAAATTAATAAAAAATGGAAGTATTAGTAATGTGGATTAAAATAATTACTTATTTGTAGATTGTGCCTAATGGAGGGTTAACAAAAATTATAATCTTGACAATAGCCTTAAAATTTGAATTATGATGCGTATTATGAATTTGTGATATACTTGTGAATATAAAAACTTATGATATATTTGGAACAAGTAATATTTATTGGAATATTTTTCTCTGTATTATGATTTTTGTACAACTGTTTTCTATTATGCGTATATATATTATTTTGCTTTTAAATGTATATATATATATATATATATATATATATATATATTATTTATTTTTATGAGAATTCATACAGCATGCATATTCAAAAGATGTTCAAAAACTATTCCGAAGATATACATATGTGGCAACATGAAATCTTTGAAAAATCCTCTAAATGTTCTTTAAATACGCACACCGTATGTACAAAAAATTAATAAAAATTGCAAAAATTTTAAACTACTTAAAAAAGCGATTCTTGTTAATATATATGTTATTACACGGAGAAAATTTTATAATAAAAATTATTATAGTGTACAGTAATTGAGAACCATGAGAACTATTTTTAAAATAAAGTGCTTTATAAAACTGTAAAAATT
>NW_020212205.1:0-8863 GCF_003070985.1 Temnothorax curvispinosus | reverse complement strand
CACGATTTAACTGTTTTAATGATTTTCATTAAAGCAGGGCACACACACGTGTGTATGCCCTGCTTTAACGAAAATCACAACTTCTATAAAGCAGGGCATACACCAGCATACACCGCGCGTCGAATAATCGACCTGGCTAGGCGATAGTCCACGTCCCCGTCTTTCCAACGGAGGCCGTGATGGTTCGCCATCAGTCAGTTAGCCCTTGTTTTCTTGGCGCTCGTGAGAAGGTCCCACGCCATCGGCGCGCGAAACACGTGATGCGCGAGTTCGCGCGTCTCGCTTCGGAGCACGGCCACCTCCTTTGCGACAAATCTATCGTTCACCACGAATCCCCATCGTCGTCGTCGTCGTCGTCGTTGCCGCTGCGGCCATTGAGTCGGTGCGCGTCGAACAATTCACACTCAAACTGCTCGTTCTTAACGGGATCTGAGGAACGATCGAAGGATCCCCGAATTTATATATCCCACAATCGCATTTTCCCGTTAGATAATTTTGCGCACCACGTTGGTCAGTGGACCGCACTCGATGACGCGATCGTGAACGATGAGACAAAAGGCAGTGGTCTTCGGCGGAACGTTTTTCTTGCATTCGAATTCGATGCGCACGTCCACGGTGACGCTCTTCACCGCTTCATTTTGGCGGGAACAATCGATCACCACAAGCGAAGCTACCCGCGCGAATTCGCGCGGGGAGAAGAGCGCGTCGTCGCGACTGTCCCCGTAGTACGCTCCTCGAAATTTCGCGTACATCTCGTACAGCACGGCAAACTTGTCGCTCTCAAAATCCGCGTTCACGTCGTCGTAAGGATAGAATTCCGAGTTGAGATACAATTTCACGTTGGCGAGCGCGCAATGATCGAACCTCGAGGAGTCCTCCGTGAATTCGTTTCGCCGTCCGGTCTGCAGCGCGAATATGACGTATCGCGGCTTCTCCAACTGCAGCGCGGCTTTCACGGCCCACGAATGCTTGGTTGTGTTCTGCAGGAGGGGAAATTCGTACAGGTTCCAAGAGCAAAAGTCCGCGCTCAGAAATCGTTTGCTCTCCAACGTTCGCAATAGCGACAATTTAGTCACGTCGTTTAACGCCACGTGCGGTATACGCCATTGCACCTTCAGTAGCGTAATTTTAGGATCCTTGGCCGGATCTCTCGGCACGATTTTTTTCGGATCTACGACGCAGTTGTGGTCGCTACAAGAGCGTATCAGGATAAGCTCGTGTCGCGCGTTTATTACCACGCGTTTGTAGTCCTCGCAGAAACTTAAGAGAATATTCAAAGGCACGCAAAAGTTGAATTGACGGGATGGGCTGTTCAGATTCGATTCGTTCGTTGGATAACACCATCCGGCGTTCTGCAGTCTCCTGGCTCGTTCGGCGGTCAGCGACACGTAGTTCTTTATCGTGCTGGTTATTCCGACGTTTTTACACCGGTCGATCTCCACGCCGTCAAGTTCGTATCGAATCTCGTCGAACATAAACGCGACGCAGTTGTTGACCAATTTCGCGTATTGCCTTTAATGGTCCCTCGCCTCCGACGTCGCCGCGCCGCCGATAGAGTCGTCCCTCGACGTACAGGAAACTGTCGCACGGCAGCGTATACAGATCCTGCTGCTGTATGGGTATTCGTATCTCGTCGTTGTGCCCGAACGTCGTGTTGACGTACGGGTTATACGTGTGAGTCTTGATTCCGACGATGCGCTCGTCGAAAATCGACTCACCGCCGATACTTAGAATGTCGGCCATGGTCTTTTCTTTCGTCGATGTGGAAACGACGCGGCGGCGAAGCGTTTCTCACGGCGAGACCCAGCGAACCTGACGTTGGTGTTGCTGAGAACAGCTCTTCTTCCTCCTCCTCCACCGCCTCTTCTCCTTTTTACGCTTTCGATTTTGTCCTAGAACGGGCTAGTTCGCTCGTTCGTGCAATCCGCGCTCGATCCGTTCAGAACGAGCATCCCTCTCGCTCTCTCTTCAGATCGCGGAGATACGCGCACACACACACTAACCGCGGCGACGACGTACGTGCAGTCTAATCGTTATCTCCTCGCCGCGAAAGTCGATCAATCGATCGTTCTGATCCACGATTCGCACCGTGATATCGGTGACGTTTCGCGCAACGATCGGGAAGTAAATGATCTGCGTCGGAGTCTCCGACAGTTTATATTCCGGTGGAACTTTTGGCGCGAATTCGTGTATCGCGTGCACCGAGCGTCCGTTGCTGTATGCTCCCGTGGTGATGCTGCATTCGATGCGAATAATGTTCACGGTCGTGACGTCAACGGGTCCGTCGGAAACGTACCATTTGTTCGGTTTTAAGATACGATCGCGCGAGAAACCCAAAAAAGAACCGATATTGTTCGGTTTTGTAAAATTTACTCTGTAGGCGCATTTTATCTCGCTCCTCATGGTATTCTCGTTGGCACAAAGAGCGAGTATCGTTCTCCCACCACCGTCATCGTCGCCGTTCATGCCGTCGTCCTCGATATGCCATAACCGTCGTCGTCGTCGTCGTTCTTCTCCGTTCGGTTTTTTTCTTTTACTTGTCTAGCGCCATCGACCTGCAGTTTTTCTCTCTTCTCTTTCTTTTTCTCTCTCTCGCGGGCGCGACGTTCGCGATGAAGAAGAGCGGCGCGCAGATATCTGCTCACGGCTCGCAGCTCGTACGACCCTTCCGGAACGACGATCTTACGATCGTCCTCGCCGAAATAGAATCGATTGTTTGCCGGCGTAACGTTCGGTATCGAGTTGTACGTCTCAAAAGTCGCCGAACCCAGCTCGTACTCGCCGTCGCTCAGATCCAAAGCGGGAAAATGACTCGCCGCGAGAACGCTGCTGGTTCCGGTTAACGTGAGCGTCAGCGACATCGCGGGAGAACGTCGATCTTCCGCCACTCCCCCAATCGATCTCGCGCAGAAATCGCAGGCACAGTTATCCGCAGATTCTCTGCTCGAACGTGCTGCTCTGAAACGCGCGACGATTGTACGTCACGATCGCGCTCTCGCCGTCACCGTCGAGATATCGCGCGAGATTTCTCGGCGGACAAAGATTTCCGAACGCGTCGAAGTAGATCGCCGCGTTCCCTTTCTTCGCGTAAGCGACCCAATGCATGCCCGGACCCGCCGCGTCGTCGAAATTTACGATGCCGCACTCTGCGTGTCGCACCCTCGTCGGCAGAGCGTCGCGCATGAACACCCCGCGGAAGAACGGTATGCGTAGGCGACGCGCCGATCGATCGAGCTGCTCGTTCGTCGTGACGCCGTACGGCGGCAGATCCGACGTTGCCGCTAACGTCGCCTTCTTCCGCGAATTTTTTTTTTTGGCGACTCTCCTTGCGCTACCTCCGCGCTTCTTATACGGCGCGAGGTACAACCCGCGACCCTCCATCGCGCGATTGTGTCGCTGCACTTCCTCGAGTTGCCGTTGCGCCGCTTTGCCGGCGCTCACCGCTTTGGCCACGACAGCCGCGTCACCGATCAAAGAACCGAGCGCGCCCAACATTGGTAGGAAGGGCAAGAAGCCGCCGCGTTTCGCTGTCGGAAGTATCCTCCGCCTCTTCCTCCTCGTCCTCGTGTTCTTCCCGCTCGATCCCGTTCCTTTATTCTTTTTTCCTCTTTTCCTTTCTATACCAATGCCCAGTTTCGTCTTCGCCTTCATAGCTGCCCATACGGCCGCCGCGGCGAGTCCTTCACGGTGACGCGCTCGCGCGCCCTCTCGGCGAGCAATTGATCGGCGACGTATCGTTCGGTGAGCTCGCCGGTTTGTGATTACGCGACGTCGTGCTCGCGGCACGCCGCGTCCAACGGATTGATGTCTTTATCGCCGCGCGCTAGTCTCTCGCTAGACGCGTACCGGGTCCGCAAAACTGATAACCGGGTATATGCAGCTCGAAAGGAAGAGCGTTTATCGCGCGATTGACTAGACCGGCGCCGCGCATTTGGTCGCGGTTGCGAGAGGGTTTTTCTTCCTCTTCTTTAATTCGAACGGAAACGTTTCGACGACTCACCGTTCGGAGTGAGCACGCTGTTGCACTCGTAGCAATCCTTGACAAGCGGCGGTGGACCGTCTATGTGCGTTTGCTGCCACGGACGATTGTAATGTTCTACATACAAGCGATATCTCTGCACCTCGGGATCCGCTCTTATATGTTCGGGCAAACGGTCCCACAACAGTTGCACGTATTTCTCAAATTTACGCAACAGAACGATCTTCGGAACAAATTCCAGCTCCTTGGCGGTCAGATCGAGAATATCGCGCCTGTTCGTCAGTATCATGGGAAACATCTCGATCACCGACGCGCGCGAACAATTCGTTGCTTCTTAGATCAAATTTCTACGAATGCGGCGACACGCTCGCGCTACTTATACCTGCGCGCGAAGCGTCTGCGCACGCGCAACAAAACGAAACAATGTCCGTGCTCCGCTCCCCTACCCCGGCGCTCGGGAGCTTATCGCGAACGAGCGCGCGCTTGTGGAAAAAACCGAGAGAGAGAGAGAGAGAGAGAGAGAGAGAGAGAGAGAGAGAGAGAGAAAGAAGGCACAATGCGATTCGTGCGACAGTCGGTGACGATAGGAGTCTCAAATGTGGATCGCAAAACGCTGACAAGGTCGGGCGCGACCGAGGGAGGAAGCGGAGAATCGCGCAGACACGGTCCTCTCTTACCGAACGTCGTACGTTGCATCATCCGCGGTCCCTCTAACTGCGGTAAGACGAACGTTCTGGTGAGTTTGCTGGAACAGCCGCACAGTCTTTGTTTCGAGAACGTATACGTGTACTCGAAATCTCTGCAACAACCGAAGTATTGATATCTCGAACGATTGTTCAAGCTTATGGACAAGATCAGCTATTGCGCGTTTGCCGACAATCGCGACGTCGTTCCGCCCGACGAGGCGCTTCCCGACTCGGTCTTCGTCTTCGACGACGTGGCCTGCGACAAGCAGGACAGAATGAGGGAGTACTTTTCTATGGGTCGACATTCGAATATCGATTGCTTCTACCTTTGTCAGACGTACGCCAAAATGCCGAAACATCTCGTGCGCGATAACGCAAATCTGTTGATTCTGTTCAGGCAGGACGGCACCAATCTGCGACACGTGTACGACGATCACGTGAACATCGATATGTCGTACGACGAGTTTCGCGCTTTCTGTCGCGAGTGTTGGCGACGCACCTACGGTTTCGTTGTGATAGACAAGGACAGCGCGTTGCAAGGCGGACGGTACAGACGGGGGTTCCACGACTTCGCCGTGCTGTAGAGCCGATCAGTACGCTTCGCCGAACGACGCGAGTATGAGCGCGATCGCGGGAGAGATTACCGCGCGAGAGACAGCCAAAACGCGCGCTTCGATTCGCAGGAAGTACGCCGCTCTCAGGGCCGGAAAAATAGAGAGCGAGATCGCTCTGAAAAAGAGATACGAACCTATCGTCAAACTTCTGAAACGGCTCGCCGATGAGGTGGAACGAAGGGGTAAAGAACCGGGCAAAATTGACGACGACGACGGTGGTAGCCATACGCTCGCGAGAAAGGTAAAAGCGACGAAAAGAGCGAAGAATGATAGCGAGAACGGCGACGACGACGACGACGACGATACTGGCGCCGACCTGGAGCGCGATTACGGGGAGGACTACGACGACGTATTCACGCTAATCAGGACAACCACGACAGCGGAAAAAAGAGAGTCGCGTCCAGCACGGCTGAGTTCGGCTCCCGCGACGACTATGACGAGCTCCACGCCGATCCGCGCCGATTCGGTCCAGTTTTTACCCAGAGAACGTGAGATCGTCTTGGAGACGACGACTCCACCTCCCACGTTGGAGAAGTCCGTCAGGAAGTCTTTGAGCACGGCGGAAGGTCGCGACGCTCTGGGTATCCAACTAGGACCGTTAGGGCGGGAATACGTGGGCGCTCTTCTGAGCGGCGACAAAAATAAGGAGATCGACATCGTTTACGGAGTTCATCTCGGCGAGAACGGCACGATGCTGGGTAACAAGCGATTTGACGTGAACGCGTATGACTCCATGGTCATCGACGGTGTACGGTACAAGGGCACGCGCGGCCTGTACGAGTTGATCTTTATGCAAAAACCCGACGCTAGAATCTACACGGACAAGGACAAACTAACGTACAGGAGTATACTTTTTTCCACCAGCGCTTACAAACGCAGCAGCAACGCCGACAAGTCTGTCAAGAGCAACAAGGGACCGAAGTACAAAAATATAATAGCGCCGCTCGTAAACTTGTCTCACAGAGTTGGAACTACGAAGGGTGCCGGGCTACCGTCGGCCATGCGACTGACCGACAACGCTATCGATTACGTTCACTGGGACGATCCCAACGAGCTGGTCGATCGACTTTGACTGCTAGACGCCTCTCGTCGGGCCGGCAGCGACGCTCACGACAACGAAATTCTGTCGATAATCGAGGAACTTCGCGAGGACGGTTTTGTCATAAATTGATCGGTCGCGTCGATCGCGACGGTAGTACGAATCGCGCGCTCTCCCGCGCCTCCGCGATGGTAGTGAACAAGTTCGGCATGTCTCTGACAAATCGGAGCAACGGTGACGGAATCGACGGTGCGTCCACGGTGAGATTACGCTCCTCGATCTAGTCCCTGCTCAATTACGCGCGCAACAACGCGCTCTTCATGAGCGAATATTTCTCCGACGCGAGGGAGCGCAAGATACGGCGGGTGGCCGCGCCGGAGATCGACACCGACGCGACGAACAAGAGCTTCGTCGAGGACGCGATCGAACGATCGAAAAGAAGCGCGACCGAAGAATTGAAAGGCGAGATAGCGGCGGTGAGGAACGACGCGCTCCTCTCGAATCGGGACTCTTACGACGCGAGGGAGCGCCGGATACGGGTAACCGCGCCGGAGCTCGGCATCGACAAACAAGAGCTACGTAGAGGGCGCGATCGGGCAGCTCAAGAGCGTCGTGATCGAAGAGATCAAGAAGAACGACGCAACATTGAAAGGCGTGATCGCGACGCTGAGGAACGACGCGCTCCGCTTGAGTCAGGGCTCTTACCACGCGGAGGAGCGCAAGATACAAGGGGTAGCCGCGCCGGAGGTCGGCACCGACGCGACGAACAAGAGCTACGTAGAGGGCGCGATCGGGCGGCTCAAGAACGTCGTGACCGATGAGATCAGGAAGAACGACGCGTTCCGTTTGAACGAGGATTCCTACGACGCGTAGCCGCCGGAGATCGGTACCGACGCGACGAACAAGAGTTACGTAGAGGACACGATCGAACGGTTCAAGAGTGTCGTGATCATAGAGATATAAGAATAGAGTGCGCGAGTCATATGCTAGCACGTAAAAGGCTGCGATATAGGAATAGAAAAAGAACGCTGCATATAGGCCCTTTCTGTCTTTGTCTACGCGTGCATGCGAAACAAAGACGGAAGGGGCCCATGCGCAGCTTTCTCTTTCTATTCTGCGCAGCTTTCTCTTTCTATTCCTATATCGCTTTTTCAGCTCGCTCGCGCACTCTATTCTTATATCTCTATGGTCGTGATCGAAGAGATCGTGAACAAGAACACCGTCGATCGAGAGTTCACAGGCGTCATCGTGACAAACGCGAGCCAAGATTTAAGAGACAAAATCGCCACGTTGCGAAACTCTTACGCGAAGATTCCTACGACGCGTCGGAACGCAAGATACGACGCGTGGCCGCGCCGGAGGTCGGCACCGATGCGACAAACATGAGCTACATCGAGGGAGCGATCGCGGAGCTCGGAAAGACTTTAAATGATGCGATAAAAGAAGAGTTTGTTGCTGTGAAAAATACCGTAGATAAGCACGAGGTTGAAATCATCGCAATTAAGACTGTTTTACAGCTTCTTAAACAATGAGCGTGGAAAAACGAAGACTCGTGGAGGAATTGCACGCGCCGGCGCGAAAAAACTTTCCACGCCGCCGCGTCGTGGTGCGCGGTTACGACGACTTGTGGCAGGCCGACGTGGTCGAGATGCGTCCCTATTCGCGCGAAAACGCCGGCCACAATTACATTTTGACGGTCATTGATGTGCTGAGCAAGCACGCCTGGGCGATTCCGCTCAAGAGTAAAAGCGGAAAGGAGGTCACGACGGCTTTTCGAAAGATCTTTCGCGATGACGCGCGACACCCTAGGAATCTGCAAACGGACAAAGGAAAGGAATTCTACAACGCCGACGCGCGCACAGTCTTCGACGCGCACAAGGTGAATCACTATTCCACGTATTCGGTGATAAAAGCGTCGGTTGTGGAGAGATTCAATCGCACGTTGAAAAACGACATGAGGAAGCTCTTCACGCTCAAGGGATCGTACAGATGGATAGACTCGCTGCCGCGCCTCTTGTCGAATTACAATCGTCGCAGACACAGAACGATCGGAATGCGTCCGGCGGACGTGACGCCCGCCGTCGCCGAAGAACTGCTGCGCACGGTGTACAGTCGCGCGAAGATCGCCGCGCCGGCAAGATTTCGAGTCGACAATCCGGTGCGCGTGAGCAAATTTAAAACGATCTTCGAAAAAGGCTACACTTCCAAGTGGACCACCGAGATCTTTCGCATAACCAAAGTGCAAAAGACCAATCCCGTTACGTATCTGCTGAAAGACATTCGCGGAGAAGCGATAGCTGGAGGATTCTACAAACACGAGTTGCTACGCGTCTCCAATCCCGACGTTTATCTCGTGGAAAAAGTCCTGCGCAAGCGCGGCAATCGAGCGTACGTGAAGAGGCTAGGAATGGACAGTTCGCACAATTCGTGGATAGATAAGGCGTCTGTGTTGTAACAGAAATAATTAGACATTTGTAGACACGCTCAACGTGATGTATTTTATTATTAATAAAAGTTTACACATTTATTGGTTTGTTTCTTACGT